>NW_028187453.1:0-87392 GCF_964204655.1 Triturus cristatus
CTAGGTCGAGGCTGGGCAGGTGTGCTGTTCTCCCCATATCTACCGTCAACAATTAGCTGTGATCCTGGATAGAGCTGTGCATCCATGACTTGCTCGAGCGCAATCCCCGTGTGGTTCCTGACTCCAGGAGGTTCTGTCTCCTCATCTGCTGCTCTGATCGTCTCTGGCCCTTTATAAACAAGAGGCATGTGAACTGCATGGAAGCCACGCCCGTTTGGCCCCGCCCCACACACCAGCGGTGGGCATCGTCTTCCCGCCCTTTCCCCCCACTATGATGGACAGCTGACTCGAGGAACCCCGGGGCCCGTCGGCGCCGGTAAAGACACACATGGTCACTGTAGACAACTCTTCTGGCCCTTTACGCAGTTGTAGTGTAGGAAAAGCACTATACATTTACCCAACGAGGTAGCACTTACTGATTAGCCAGTAGAAAGTACTCCAGTTGAGTAGAGGTATTGCACAAAACGGCGGTGGCATCTTCGTGGGTAAATATGCTGGGCAGGATTCATTCTGGCACGATGCTCCTGTCACAAAAATTAAACCTCAACAGGAAGCACTTACAGATATAAATAAAGCAGGTGCCCGAGTTGAAGCTCAATTCAGTAACGCATTCATCAGCACAATACATTCGGGAGCTAGGTCGAGGCTGGGCAGGTGTGCTGTTCTCCCCATATCTACCGTCAACAATTAGCTGTGATCCTGGATAGAGCTGTGCATCCATGACTTGCTCGAGCGCAATCCCCGTGTGGTTCCTGACTCCAGGAGGTTCTGTCTCCTCATCTGCTGCTCTGATCGGTCTCTGGCCCTTTATAAACAAGAGGCATGTGAACTGCATGGAAGCCACGCCCGTTTGGCCCCGCCCCACACACCAGCGGTGGGCATCGTCTTCCCGCCCTTTCCCCCCACTATGATGGACAGCTGACTCGAGGAACCCCGGGGCCCGTCGGCGCCGGTAAAGACACACATGGTCACTGTAGACATCTCTTCTGGCCCTTCACGCAGTTGTAGTGTAGGAAAAGCACTATACATTTACCCAACGAGGTAGCACTTACTGATTAGCCAGTAGAAAGTACTCCAGTTGAGTAGAGGTATTGCACAAAACGGCGGTGGCATCTTCGTGGGTAAATATGCAGGGCAGGATTCATTCTGGCACGATGCTCCTGTCACAAAAATTAAACCTCAACAGGAAGCACTTACAGATATAAATAAAGCAGGTGCCCGAGTTGAAGCTCAAATTCAGTAACGCATTCATCAGCACAATACATTCGGGAGCTAGGTCGAGGCTGGGCAGGTGTGCTGTTCTCCCCATATCTACCGTCAACAATTAGCTGTGATCCTGGATAGAGCTGTGCATCCATGACTTGCTCGAGCGCAATCCCCGTGTGGTTCCTGACTCCAGGAGGTTCTGTCTCCTCATCTGCTGCTCTGATCGGTCTCTGGCCCTTTATAAACAAGAGGCATGTGAACTGCATGGAAGCCACGCCCGTTTGGCCCCGCCCCACACACCAGCGGTGGGCATCGTCTTCCCGCCCTTTCCCCCCACTATGATGGACAGCTGACTCGAGGAACCCCGGGGCCCGTCGGCGCCGGTAAACACACACATGGTCACTGTAGACATCTCTTCTGGCCCTTCACGCAGTTGTAGTGTAGGAAAAGCACTATACATTTACCCAACGAGGTAGCACTTACTGATTAGCCAGTAGAAAGTACTCCAGTTGAGTAGAGGTATTGCACAAAACGGCGGTGGCATCTTCGTGGGTAAATATGCAGGGCAGGATTCTTTCTGGCACGATGCTCCTGTCACAAAAATTAAACCTCAACAGGAAGCACTTACAGATATAAATAAAGCAGGTGCCCGAGTTGAAGCTCAAATTCAGTAACGCATTCATCAGCACAATACATTCGGGAGCTAGGTCGAGGCTGGGCAGGTGTGCTGTTCTCCCCATATCTACCGTCAACAATTAGCTGTGATCCTGGATAGAGCTGTGCATCCATGACTTGCTCGAGCGCAATCCCCGTGTGGTTCCTGACTCCAGGAGGTTCTGTCTCCTCATCTGCTGCTCTGATCGGTCTCTGGCCCTTTATAAACAAGAGGCATGTGAACTGCATGGAAGCCACGCCCGTTTGGCCCCGCCCCACACACCAGCGGTGGGCATCGTCTTCCCGCCCTTTCCCCCCACTATGATGGACAGCTGACTCGAGGAACCCCGGGGCCCGTCGGCGCCGGTAAAGACACACATGGTCACTGTAGACATCTCTTCTGGCCCTTCACGCAGTTGTAGTGTAGGAAAAGCACTATACATTTACCCAACGAGGTAGCACTTACTGATTAGCCAGTAGAAAGTACTCCAGTTGAGTAGAGGTATTGCACAAAACGGCGGTGGCATCTTCGTGGGTAAATATGCAGGGCAGGATTCATTCTGGCACGATGCTCCTGTCACAAAAATTAAACCTCAACAGGAAGCACTTACAGATATAAATAAAGCAGGTGCCCGAGTTGAAGCTCAAATTCAGTAACGCATTCATCAGCACAATACATTCGGGAGCTAGGTCGAGGCTGGGCAGGTGTGCTGTTCTCCCCATATCTACCGTCAACAATTAGCTGTGATCCTGGATAGAGCTGTGCATCCATGACTTGCTCGAGCGCAATCCCCGTGTGGTTCCTGACTCCAGGAGGTTCTGTCTCCTCATCTGCTGCTCTGATCGGTCTCTGGCCCTTTATAAACAAGAGGCATGTGAACTGCATGGAAGCCACGCCCGTTTGGCCCCGCCCCACACACCAGCGGTGGGCATCGTCTTCCCGCCCTTTCCCCCACTATGATGGACAGCTGACTCGAGGAACCCCGGGGCCCGTCGGCGCCGGTAAACACACACATGGTCACTGTAGACATCTCTTCTGGCCCTTCACGCAGTTGTAGTGTAGGAAAAGCACTATACATTTACCCAACGAGGTAGCACTTACTGATTAGCCAGTAGAAAGTACTCCAGTTGAGTAGAGGTATTGCACAAAACGGCGGTGGCATCTTCGTGGGTAAATATGCAGGGCAGGATTCTTTCTGGCACGATGCTCCTGTCACAAAAATTAAACCTCAACAGGAAGCACTTACAGATATAAATAAAGCAGGTGCCCGAGTTGAAGCTCAAATTCAGTAACGCATTCATCAGCACAATACATTCGGGAGCTAGGTCGAGGCTGGGCAGGTGTGCTGTTCTCCCCATATCTACCGTCAACAATTAGCTGTGATCCTGGATAGAGCTGTGCATCCATGACTTGCTCGAGCGCAATCCCCGTGTGGTTCCTGACTCCAGGAGGTTCTGTCTCCTCATCTGCTGCTCTGATCGGTCTCTGGCCCTTTATAAACAAGAGGCATGTGAACTGCATGGAAGCCACGCCCGTTTGGCCCCGCCCCACACACCAGCGGTGGGCATCGTCTTCCCGCCCTTTCCCCCCACTATGATGGACAGCTGACTCGAGGAACCCCGGGGCCCGTCGGCGCCGGTAAACACACACATGGTCACTGTAGACAACTCTCCGCCACTATGATGGACAGCTGACTCGAGGAACCCCGGGGCCCGTCGGCGCCGGTAAACACACACATGGTCACTGTAGACAACTCTCCGCCACTATGATGGACAGCTGACTCGAGGAACCCCGGGGCCCGTCGGCGCCGGTAAAGACACACATGGTCACTGTAGACAACTCTTCTGGCCCTTTACGCAGTTGTAGTGTAGGAAAAGCACTATACATTTACCCAACGAGGTAGCACTTACTGATTAGCCAGTAGAAAGTACTCCAGTTGAGTAGAGGTATTGCACAAAACGGCGGTGGCATCTTCGTGGGTAAATATGCTGGGCAGGATTCATTCTGGCACGATGCTCCTGTCACAAAAATTAAACCTCAACAGGAAGCACTTACAGATATAAATAAAGCAGGTGCCCGAGTTGAAGCTCAAATTCAGTAACGCATTCATCAGCACAATACATTCGGGAGCTAGGTCGAGGCTGGGCAGGTGTGCTGTTCTCCCCATATCTACCGTCAACAATTAGCTGTGATCCTGGATAGAGCTGTGCATCCATGACTTGCTCGAGCGCAATCCCCGTGTGGTTCCTGACTCCAGGAGGTTCTGTCTCCTCATCTGCTGCTCTGATCGGTCTCTGGCCCTTTATAAACAAGAGGCATGTGAACTGCATGGAAGCCACGCCCGTTTGGCCCCGCCCCACACACCAGCGGTGGGCATCGTCTTCCCGCCCTTTCCCCCCACTATGATGGACAGCTGACTCGAGGAACCCCGGGGCCCGTCGGCGCCGGTAAACACACACATGGTCACTGTAGACAACTCTTCTGGCCCTTTACGCAGTTGTAGTGTAGGAAAAGCACTATACATTTACCCAACGAGGTAGCACTTACTGGATTAGCCAGTAGAAAGTACTCCAGTTGAGTAGAGGTATTGCACAAAACGGCGGTGGCATCTTCGTGGGTAAATATGCAGGGCAGGATTCTTTCTGGCACGATGCTCCTGTCACAAAAATTAAACCTCAACAGGAAGCACTTACAGATATAAATAAAGCAGGTGCCCGAGTTGAAGCTCAAATTCAGTAACGCATTCATCAGCACAATACATTCGGGAGCTAGGTCGAGGCTGGGCAGGTGTGCTGTTCTCCCCATATCTACCGTCAACAATTAGCTGTGATCCTGGATAGAGCTGTGCATCCATGACTTGCTCGAGCGCAATCCCCGTGTGGTTCCTGACTCCAGGAGGTTCTGTCTCCTCATCTGCTGCTCTGATCGGTCTCTGGCCCTTTATAAACAAGAGGCATGTGAACTGCATGGAAGCCACGCCCGTTTGGCCCCGCCCCACACACCAGCGGTGGGCATCGTCTTCCCGCCCTTTCCCCCCACTATGATGGACAGCTGACTCGAGGAACCCCGGGGCCCGTCGGCGCCGGTAAACACACACATGGTCACTGTAGACAACTCTCCGCCACTATGATGGACAGCTGACTCGAGGAACCCCGGGGCCCGTCGGCGCCGGTAAACACACACATGGTCACTGTAGACAACTCTCCGCCACTATGATGGACAGCTGACTCGAGGAACCCCGGGGCCCGTCGGCGCCGGTAAAGACACACATGGTCACTGTAGACAACTCTTCTGGCCCTTTACGCAGTTGTAGTGTAGGAAAAGCACTATACATTTACCCAACGAGGTAGCACTTACTGATTAGCCAGTAGAAAGTACTCCAGTTGAGTAGAGGTATTGCACAAAACGGCGGTGGCATCTTCGTGGGTAAATATGCTGGGCAGGATTCATTCTGGCACGATGCTCCTGTCACAAAATTAAACCTCAACAGGAAGCACTTACAGATATAAATAAAGCAGGTGCCCGAGTTGAAGCTCAAATTCAGTAACGCATTCATCAGCACAATACATTCGGGAGCTAGGTCGAGGCTGGGCAGGTGTGCTGTTCTCCCCATATCTACCGTCAACAATTAGCTGTGATCCTGGATAGAGCTGTGCATCCATGACTTGCTCGAGCGCAATCCCCGTGTGGTTCCTGACTCCAGGAGGTTCTGTCTCCTCATCTGCTGCTCTGATCGGTCTCTGGCCCTTTATAAACAAGAGGCATGTGAACTGCATGGAAGCCACGCCCGTTTGGCCCCGCCCCACACACCAGCGGTGGGCATCGTCTTCCCGCCCTTTCCCCCCACTATGATGGACAGCTGACTCGAGGAACCCCGGGGCCCGTCGGCGCCGGTAAACACACACATGGTCACTGTAGACAACTCTTCTGGCCCTTTACGCAGTTGTAGTGTAGGAAAAGCACTATACATTTACCCAACGAGGTAGCACTTACTGATTAGCCAGTAGAAAGTACTCCAGTTGAGTAGAGGTATTGCACAAAACGGCGGTGGCATCTTCGTGGGTAAATATGCTGGGCAGGATTCATTCTGGCACGATGCTCCTGTCACAAAAATTAAACCTCAACAGGAAGCACTTACAGATATAAATAAAGCAGGTGCCCGAGTTGAAGCTCAAATTCAGTAACGCATTCATCAGCACAATACATTCGGGAGCTAGGTCGAGGCTGGGCAGGTGTGCTGTTCTCCCCATATCTACCGTCAACAATTAGCTGTGATCCTGGATAGAGCTGTGCATCCATGACTTGCTCGAGCGCAATCCCGTGTGGTTCCTGACTCCAGGAGGTTCTGTCTCCTCATCTGCTGCTCTGATCGGTCTCTGGCCCTTTATAAACAAGAGGCATGTGAACTGCATGGAAGCCACGCCCGTTTGGCCCCGCCCCACACACCAGCGGTGGGCATCGTCTTCCCGCCCTTTCCCCCACTATGATGGACAGCTGACTCGAGGAACCCCGGGGCCCGTCGGCGCCGGTAAAGACACACATGGTCACTGTAGACAACTCTTCTGGCCCTTTACGCAGTTGTAGTGTAGGAAAAGCACTATACATTTACCCAACGAGGTAGCACTTACTGATTAGCCAGTAGAAAGTACTCCAGTTGAGTAGAGGTATTGCACAAAACGGCGGTGGCATCTTCGTGGGTAAATATGCTGGCAGGATTCATTCTGGCACGATGCTCCTGTCACAAAAATTAAACCTCAACAGGAAGCACTTACAGATATAAATAAAGCAGGTGCCCGAGTTGAAGCTCAAATTCAGTAACGCATTCATCAGCACAATACATTCGGGAGCTAGGTCGAGGCTGGGCAGGTGTGCTGTTCTCCCCATATCTACCGTCAACAATTAGCTGTGATCCTGGATAGAGCTGTGCATCCATGACTTGCTCGAGCGCAATCCCCGTGTGGTTCCTGACTCCAGGAGGTTCTGTCTCCTCATCTGCTGCTCTGATCGGTCTCTGGCCCTTTATAAACAAGAGGCATGTGAACTGCATGGAAGCCACGCCCGTTTGGCCCCGCCCCACACACCAGCGGTGGGCATCGTCTTCCGCCCTTTCCCCCCACTATGATGGACAGCTGACTCGAGGAACCCCGGGGCCCGTCGGCGCCGGTAAAGACACACATGGTCACTGTAGACATCTCTTCTGGCCCTTCACGCAGTTGTAGTGTAGGAAAAGCACTATACATTTACCCAACGAGGTAGCACTTACTGATTAGCCAGTAGAAAGTACTCCAGTTGAGTAGAGGTATTGCACAAAACGGCGGTGGCATCTTCGTGGGTAAATATGCTGGGCAGGATTCATTCTGGCACGATGCTCCTGTCACAAAAATTAAACCTCAACAGGAAGCACTTACAGATATAAATAAAGCAGGTGCCCGAGTTGAAGCTCAAATTCAGTAACGCATTCATCAGCACAATACATTCGGGAGCTAGGTCGAGGCTGGGCAGGTGTGCTGTTCTCCCCATATCTACCGTCAACAATTAGCTGTGATCCTGGATAGAGCTGTGCATCCATGACTTGCTCGAGCGCAATCCCCGTGTGGTTCCTGACTCCAGGAGGTTCTGTCTCCTCATCTGCTGCTCTGATCGGTCTCTGGCCCTTTATAAACAAGAGGCATGTGAACTGCATGGAAGCCACGCCCGTTTGGCCCCGCCCCACACACCAGCGGTGGGCATCGTCTTCCCGCCCTTTCCCCCCACTATGATGGACAGCTGACTCGAGGAACCCCGGGGCCCGTCGGCGCCGGTAAAGACACACATGGTCACTGTAGACATCTCTTCTGGCCCTTCACGCAGTTGTAGTGTAGGAAAAGCACTATACATTTACCCAACGAGGTAGCACTTACTGATTAGCCAGTAGAAAGTACTCCAGTTGAGTAGAGGTATTGCACAAAACGGCGGTGGCATCTTCGTGGGTAAATATGCAGGGCAGGATTCATTCTGGCACGATGCTCCTGTCACAAAAATTAAACCTCAACAGGAAGCACTTACAGATATAAATAAAGCAGGTGCCCGAGTTGAAGCTCAAATTCAGTAACGCATTCATCAGCACAATACATTCGGGAGCTAGGTCGAGGCTGGGCAGGTGTGCTGTTCTCCCCATATCTACCGTCAACAATTAGCTGTGATCCTGGATAGAGCTGTGCATCCATGACTTGCTCGAGCGCAATCCCCGTGTGGTTCCTGACTCCAGGAGGTTCTGTCTCCTCATCTGCTGCTCTGATCGGTCTCTGGCCCTTTATAAACAAGAGGCATGTGAACTGCATGGAAGCCACGCCCGTTTGGCCCCGCCCCACACACCAGCGGTGGGCATCGTCTTCCCGCCCTTTCCCCCCACTATGATGGACAGCTGACTCGAGGAACCCCGGGGCCCGTCGGCGCCGGTAAACACACACATGGTCACTGTAGACATCTCTTCTGGCCCTTCACGCAGTTGTAGTGTAGGAAAAGCACTATACATTTACCCAACGAGGTAGCACTTACTGATTAGCCAGTAGAAAGTACTCCAGTTGAGTAGAGGTATTGCACAAAACGGCGGTGGCATCTTCGTGGGTAAATATGCAGGGCAGGATTCTTTCTGGCACGATGCTCCTGTCACAAAAATTAAACCTCAACAGGAAGCACTTACAGATATAAATAAAGCAGGTGCCCGAGTTGAAGCTCAAATTCAGTAACGCATTCATCAGCACAATACATTCGGGAGCTAGGTCGAGGCTGGGCAGGTGTGCTGTTCTCCCCATATCTACCGTCAACAATTAGCTGTGATCCTGGATAGAGCTGTGCATCCATGACTTGCTCGAGCGCAATCCCCGTGTGGTTCCTGACTCCAGGAGGTTCTGTCTCCTCATCTGCTGCTCTGATCGGTCTCTGGCCCTTTATAAACAAGAGGCATGTGAACTGCATGGAAGCCACGCCCGTTTGGCCCCGCCCCACACACCAGCGGTGGGCATCGTCTTCCCGCCCTTTCCCCCCACTATGATGGACAGCTGACTCGAGGAACCCCGGGGCCCGTCGGCGCCGGTAAACACACACATGGTCACTGTAGACAACTCTCCGCCACTATGATGGACAGCTGACTCGAGGAACCCCGGGGCCCGTCGGCGCCCGTAAAGACACACATGGTCACTGTAGACAACTCTTCTGGCCCTTTACGCAGTTGTAGTGTAGGAAAAGCACTATATATTTACCCAACGAGGTAGCACTTACTGATTAGCCAGTAGAAAGTACTCCAGTTGAGTAGAGGTATTGCACAAAACGGCGGTGGCATCTTCGTGGGTAAATATGCTGGGCAGGATTCATTCTGGCACGATGCTCCTGTCACAAAAATTAAACCTCAACAGGAAGCACTTACAGATATAAATAAAGCAGGTGCCCGAGTTGAAGCTCAAATTCAGTAACGCATTCATCAGCACAATACATTCGGGAGCTAGGTCGAGGCTGGGCAGGTGTGCTGTTCTCCCCATATCTACCGTCAACAATTAGCTGTGATCCTGGATAGAGCTGTGCATCCATGACTTGCTCGAGCGCAATCCCCGTGTGGTTCCTGACTCCAGGAGGTTCTGTCTCCTCATCTGCTGCTCTGATCGGTCTCTGGCCCTTTATAAACAAGAGGCATGTGAACTGCATGGAAGCCACGCCCGTTTGGCCCCGCCCCACACACCAGCGGTGGGCATCGTCTTCCCGCCCTTTCCCCCCACTATGATGGACAGCTGACTCGAGGAACCCCGGGGCCCGTCGGCGCCGGTAAAGACACACATGGTCACTGTAGACATCTCTTCTGGCCCTTCACGCAGTTGTAGTGTAGGAAAAGCACTATACATTTACCCAACGAGGTAGCACTTACTGATTAGCCAGTAGAAAGTACTCCAGTTGAGTAGAGGTATTGCACAAAACGGCGGTGGCATCTTCGTGGGTAAATATGCTGGGCAGGATTCATTCTGGCACGATGCTCCTGTCACAAAAATTAAACCTCAACAGGAAGCACTTACAGATATAAATAAAGCAGGTGCCCGAGTTGAAGCTCAAATTCAGTAACGCATTCATCAGCACAATACATTCGGGAGCTAGGTCGAGGCTGGGCAGGTGTGCTGTTCTCCCCATATCTACCGTCAACAATTAGCTGTGATCCTGGATAGAGCTGTGCATCCATGACTTGCTCGAGCGCAATCCCCGTGTGGTTCCTGACTCCAGGAGGTTCTGTCTCCTCATCTGCTGCTCTGATCGGTCTCTGGCCCTTTATAAACAAGAGGCATGTGAACTGCATGGAAGCCACGCCCGTTTGGCCCCGCCCCACACACCAGCGGTGGGCATCGTCTTCCCGCCCTTTCCCCCCACTATGATGGACAGCTGACTCGAGGAACCCCGGGGCCCGTCGGCGCCGGTAAAGACACACATGGTCACTGTAGACATCTCTTCTGGCCCTTCACGCAGTTGTAGTGTAGGAAAAGCACTATACATTTACCCAACGAGGTAGCACTTACTGATTAGCCAGTAGAAAGTACTCCAGTTGAGTAGAGGTATTGCACAAAACGGCGGTGGCATCTTCGTGGGTAAATATGCAGGGCAGGATTCATTCTGGCACGATGCTCCTGTCACAAAAATTAAACCTCAACAGGAAGCACTTACAGATATAAATAAAGCAGGTGCCCGAGTTGAAGCTCAAATTCAGTAACGCATTCATCAGCACAATACATTCGGGAGCTAGGTCGAGGCTGGGCAGGTGTGCTGTTCTCCCCATATCTACCGTCAACAATTAGCTGTGATCCTGGATAGAGCTGTGCATCCATGACTTGCTCGAGCGCAATCCCCGTGTGGTTCCTGACTCCAGGAGGTTCTGTCTCCTCATCTGCTGCTCTGATCGGTCTCTGGCCCTTTATAAACAAGAGGCATGTGAACTGCATGGAAGCCACGCCCGTTTGGCCCCGCCCCACACACCAGCGGTGGGCATCGTCTTCCCGCCCTTTCCCCCCACTATGATGGACAGCTGACTCGAGGAACCCCGGGGCCCGTCGGCGCCGGTAAACACACACATGGTCACTGTAGACATCTCTTCTGGCCCTTCACGCAGTTGTAGTGTAGGAAAAGCACTATACATTTACCCAACGAGGTAGCACTTACTGATTAGCCAGTAGAAAGTACTCCAGTTGAGTAGAGGTATTGCACAAAACGGCGGTGGCATCTTCGTGGGTAAATATGCAGGGCAGGATTCTTTCTGGCACGATGCTCCTGTCACAAAAATTAAACCTCAACAGGAAGCACTTACAGATATAAATAAAGCAGGTGCCCGAGTTGAAGCTCAAATTCAGTAACGCATTCATCAGCACAATACATTCGGGAGCTAGGTCGAGGCTGGGCAGGTGTGCTGTTCTCCCCATATCTACCGTCAACAATTAGCTGTGATCCTGGATAGAGCTGTGCATCCATGACTTGCTCGAGCGCAATCCCCGTGTGGTTCCTGACTCCAGGAGGTTCTGTCTCCTCATCTGCTGCTCTGATCGGTCTCTGGCCCTTTATAAACAAGAGGCATGTGAACTGCATGGAAGCCACGCCCGTTTGGCCCCGCCCCACACACCAGCGGTGGGCATCGTCTTCCCGCCCTTTCCCCCCACTATGATGGACAGCTGACTCGAGGAACCCCGGGGCCCGTCGGCGCCGGTAAACACACACATGGTCACTGTAGACAACTCTCCGCCACTATGATGGACAGCTGACTCGAGGAACCCCGGGGCCCGTCGGCGCCCGTAAAGACACACATGGTCACTGTAGACAACTCTTCTGGCCCTTTACGCAGTTGTAGTGTAGGAAAAGCACTATATATTTACCCAACGAGGTAGCACTTACTGATTAGCCAGTAGAAAGTACTCCAGTTGAGTAGAGGTATTGCACAAAACGGCGGTGGCATCTTCGTGGGTAAATATGCTGGGCAGGATTCATTCTGGCACGATGCTCCTGTCACAAAAATTAAACCTCAACAGGAAGCACTTACAGATATAAATAAAGCAGGTGCCCGAGTTGAAGCTCAAATTCAGTAACGCATTCATCAGCACAATACATTCGGGAGCTAGGTCGAGGCTGGGCAGGTGTGCTGTTCTCCCCATATCTACCGTCAACAATTAGCTGTGATCCTGGATAGAGCTGTGCATCCATGACTTGCTCGAGCGCAATCCCCGTGTGGTTCCTGACTCCAGGAGGTTCTGTCTCCTCATCTGCTGCTCTGATCGGTCTCTGGCCCTTTATAAACAAGAGGCATGTGAACTGCATGGAAGCCACGCCCGTTTGGCCCCGCCCCACACACCAGCGGTGGGCATCGTCTTCCCGCCCTTTCCCCCCACTATGATGGACAGCTGACTCGAGGAACCCCGGGGCCCGTCGGCGCCGGTAAAGACACACATGGTCACTGTAGACATCTCTTCTGGCCCTTCACGCAGTTGTAGTGTAGGAAAAGCACTATACATTTACCCAACGAGGTAGCACTTACTGATTAGCCAGTAGAAAGTACTCCAGTTGAGTAGAGGTATTGCACAAAACGGCGGTGGCATCTTCGTGGGTAAATATGCAGGGCAGGATTCATTCTGGCACGATGCTCCTGTCACAAAAATTAAACCTCAACAGGAAGCACTTACAGATATAAATAAAGCAGGTGCCCGAGTTGAAGCTCAAATTCAGTAACGCATTCATCAGCACAATACATTCGGGAGCTAGGTCGAGGCTGGGCAGGTGTGCTGTTCTCCCCATATCTACCGTCAACAATTAGCTGTGATCCTGGATAGAGCTGTGCATCCATGACTTGCTCGAGCGCAATCCCCGTGTGGTTCCTGACTCCAGGAGGTTCTGTCTCCTCATCTGCTGCTCTGATCGGTCTCTGGCCCTTTATAAACAAGAGGCATGTGAACTGCATGGAAGCCACGCCCGTTTGGCCCCGCCCCACACACCAGCGGTGGGCATCGTCTTCCCGCCCTTTCCCCCCACTATGATGGACAGCTGACTCGAGGAACCCCGGGGCCCGTCGGCGCCGGTAAACACACACATGGTCACTGTAGACATCTCTTCTGGCCCTTCACGCAGTTGTAGTGTAGGAAAAGCACTATACATTTACCCAACGAGGTAGCACTTACTGATTAGCCAGTAGAAAGTACTCCAGTTGAGTAGAGGTATTGCACAAAACGGCGGTGGCATCTTCGTGGGTAAATATGCAGGGCAGGATTCTTTCTGGCACGATGCTCCTGTCACAAAAATTAAACCTCAACAGGAAGCACTTACAGATATAAATAAAGCAGGTGCCCGAGTTGAAGCTCAAATTCAGTAACGCATTCATCAGCACAATACATTCGGGAGCTAGGTCGAGGCTGGGCAGGTGTGCTGTTCTCCCCATATCTACCGTCAACAATTAGCTGTGATCCTGGATAGAGCTGTGCATCCATGACTTGCTCGAGCGCAATCCCCGTGTGGTTCCTGACTCCAGGAGGTTCTGTCTCCTCATCTGCTGCTCTGATCGGTCTCTGGCCCTTTATAAACAAGAGGCATGTGAACTGCATGGAAGCCACGCCCGTTTGGCCCCGCCCCACACACCAGCGGTGGGCATCGTCTTCCCGCCCTTTCCCCCCACTATGATGGACAGCTGACTCGAGGAACCCCGGGGCCCGTCGGCGCCGGTAAACACACACATGGTCACTGTAGACAACTCTCCGCCACTATGATGGACAGCTGACTCGAGGAGCCCCGGGGCCCGTCGGCGCCGGTAAACACACACATGGTCACTGTAGACAACTCTCCGCCACTATGATGGACAGCTGACTCGAGGAACCCCGGGGCCCGTCGGCGCCGGTAAAGACACACATGGTCACTGTAGACAACTCTTCTGGCCCTTTACGCAGTTGTAGTGTAGGAAAAGCACTATACATTTACCCAACGAGGTAGCACTTACTGATTAGCCAGTAGAAAGTACTCCAGTTGAGTAGAGGTATTGCACAAAACGGCGGTGGCATCTTCGTGGGTAAATATGCTGGGCAGGATTCATTCTGGCACGATGCTCCTGTCACAAAAATTAAACCTCAACAGGAAGCACTTACAGATATAAATAAAGCAGGTGCCCGAGTTGAAGCTCAAATTCAGTAACGCATTCATCAGCACAATACATTCGGGAGCTAGGTCGAGGCTGGGCAGGTGTGCTGTTCTCCCCATATCTACCGTCAACAATTAGCTGTGATCCTGGATAGAGCTGTGCATCCATGACTTGCTCGAGCGCAATCCCCGTGTGGTTCCTGACTCCAGGAGGTTCTGTCTCCTCATCTGCTGCTCTGATCGGTCTCTGGCCCTTTATAAACAAGAGGCATGTGAACTGCATGGAAGCCACGCCCGTTTGGCCCCGCCCCACACACCAGCGGTGGGCATCGTCTTCCCGCCCTTTCCCCCCACTATGATGGACAGCTGACTCGAGGAACCCCGGGGCCCGTCGGCGCCGGTAAAGACACACATGGTCACTGTAGACATCTCTTCTGGCCCTTCACGCAGTTGTAGTGTAGGAAAAGCACTATACATTTACCCAACGAGGTAGCACTTACTGATTAGCCAGTAGAAAGTACTCCAGTTGAGTAGAGGTATTGCACAAAACGGCGGTGGCATCTTCGTGGGTAAATATGCAGGGCAGGATTCATTCTGGCACGATGCTCCTGTCACAAAAATTAAACCTCAACAGGAAGCACTTACAGATATAAATAAAGCAGGTGCCCGAGTTGAAGCTCAAATTCAGTAACGCATTCATCAGCACAATACATTCGGGAGCTAGGTCGAGGCTGGGCAGGTGTGCTGTTCTCCCCATATCTACCGTCAAAAATTAGCTGTGATCCTGGATAGAGCTGTGCATCCATGACTTGCTCGAGCGCAATCCCCGTGTGGTTCCTGACTCCAGGAGGTTCTGTCTCCTCATCTGCTGCTCTGATCGGTCTCTGGCCCTTTATAAACAAGAGGCATGTGAACTGCATGGAAGCCACGCCCGTTTGGCCCCGCCCCACACACCAGCGGTGGGCATCGTCTTCCCGCCCTTTCCCCCCACTATGATGGACAGCTGACTCGAGGAACCCCGGGGCCCGTCGGCGCCGGTAAACACACACATGGTCACTGTAGACATCTCTTCTGGCCCTTCACGCAGTTGTAGTGTAGGAAAAGCACTATACATTTACCCAACGAGGTAGCACTTACTGATTAGCCAGTAGAAAGTACTCCAGTTGAGTAGAGGTATTGCACAAAACGGCGGTGGCATCTTCGTGGGTAAATATGCAGGGCAGGATTCTTTCTGGCACGATGCTCCTGTCACAAAAATTAAACCTCAACAGGAAGCACTTACAGATATAAATAAAGCAGGTGCCCGAGTTGAAGCACAAATTCAGTAACGCATTCATCAGCACAATACATTCGGGAGCTAGGTCGAGGCTGGGCAGGTGTGCTGTTCTCCCCATATCTACCGTCAACAATTAGCTGTGATCCTGGATAGAGCTGTGCATCCATGACTTGCTCGAGCGCAATCCCCGTGTGGTTCCTGACTCCAGGAGGTTCTGTCTCCTCATCTGCTGCTCTGATCGGTCTCTGGCCCTTTATAAACAAGAGGCATGTGAACTGCATGGAAGCCACGCCCGTTTGGCCCCGCCCCACACACCAGCGGTGGGCATCGTCTTCCCGCCCTTTCCCCCCACTATGATGGACAGCTGACTCGAGGAACCCCGGGGCCCGTCGGCGCCGGTAAACACACACATGGTCACTGTAGACAACTCTCCGCCACTATGATGGACAGCTGACTCGAGGAACCCCGGGGCCCGTCGGCGCCCGTAAAGACACACATGGTCACTGTAGACAACTCTTCTGGCCCTTTACGCAGTTGTAGTGTAGGAAAAGCACTATATATTTACCCAACGAGGTAGCACTTACTGATTAGCCAGTAGAAAGTACTCCAGTTGAGTAGAGGTATTGCACAAAACGGCGGTGGCATCTTCGTGGGTAAATATGCTGGGCAGGATTCATTCTGGCACGATGCTCCTGTCACAAAAATTAAACCTCAACAGGAAGCACTTACAGATATAAATAAAGCAGGTGCCCGAGTTGAAGCTCAAATTCAGTAACGCATTCATCAGCACAATACATTCGGGAGCTAGGTCGAGGCTGGGCAGGTGTGCTGTTCTCCCCATATCTACCGTCAACAATTAGCTGTGATCCTGGATAGAGCTGTGCATCCATGACTTGCTCGAGCGCAATCCCCGTGTGGTTCCTGACTCCAGGAGGTTCTGTCTCCTCATCTGCTGCTCTGATCGGTCTCTGGCCCTTTATAAACAAGAGGCATGTGAACTGCATGGAAGCCACGCCCGTTTGGCCCCGCCCCACACACCAGCGGTGGGCATCGTCTTCCCGCCCTTTCCCCCCACTATGATGGACAGCTGACTCGAGGAACCCCGGGGCCCGTCGGCGCCGGTAAACACACACATGGTCACTGTAGACATCTCTTCTGGCCCTTCACGCAGTTGTAGTGTAGGAAAAGCACTATACATTTACCCAACGAGGTAGCACTTACTGATTAGCCAGTAGAAAGTACTCCAGTTGAGTAGAGGTATTGCACAAAACGGCGGTGGCATCTTCGTGGGTAAATATGCAGGGCAGGATTCATTCTGGCACGATGCTCCTGTCACAAAAATTAAACCTCAACAGGAAGCACTTACAGATATAAATAAAGCAGGTGCCCGAGTTGAAGCTCAAATTCAGTAACGCATTCATCAGCACAATACATTCGGGAGCTAGGTCGAGGCTGGGCAGGTGTGCTGTTCTCCCCATATCTACCGTCAACAATTAGCTGTGATCCTGGATAGAGCTGTGCATCCATGACTTGCTCGAGCGCAATCCCCGTGTGGTTCCTGACTCCAGGAGGTTCTGTCTCCTCATCTGCTGCTCTGATCGGTCTCTGGCCCTTTATAAACAAGAGGCATGTGAACTGCATGGAAGCCACGCCCGTTTGGCCCCGCCCCACACACCAGCGGTGGGCATCGTCTTCCCGCCCTTTCCCCCCACTATGATGGACAGCTGACTCGAGGAACCCCGGGGCCCGTCGGCGCCGGTAAACACACACATGGTCACTGTAGACATCTCTTCTGGCCCTTCACGCAGTTGTAGTGTAGGAAAAGCACTATACATTTACCCAACGAGGTAGCACTTACTGATTAGCCAGTAGAAAGTACTCCAGTTGAGTAGAGGTATTGCACAAAACGGCGGTGGCATCTTCGTGGGTAAATATGCAGGGCAGGATTCTTTCTGGCACGATGCTCCTGTCACAAAAATTAAACCTCAACAGGAAGCACTTACAGATATAAATAAAGCAGGTGCCCGAGTTGAAGCTCAAATTCAGTAACGCATTCATCAGCACAATACATTCGGGAGCTAGGTCGAGGCTGGGCAGGTGTGCTGTTCTCCCCATATCTACCGTCAACAATTAGCTGTGATCCTGGATAGAGCTGTGCATCCATGACTTGCTCGAGCGCAATCCCCGTGTGGTTCCTGACTCCAGGAGGTTCTGTCTCCTCATCTGCTGCTCTGATCGGTCTCTGGCCCTTTATAAACAAGAGGCATGTGAACTGCATGGAAGCCACGCCCGTTTGGCCCCGCCCCACACACCAGCGGTGGGCATCGTCTTCCCGCCCTTTCCCCCCACTATGATGGACAGCTGACTCGAGGAACCCCGGGGCCCGTCGGCGCCGGTAAAGACACACATGGTCACTGTAGACAACTCTTCTGGCCCTTTACGCAGTTGTAGTGTAGGAAAAGCACTATACATTTACCCAACGAGGTAGCACTTACTGATTAGCCAGTAGAAAGTACTCCAGTTGAGTAGAGGTATTGCACAAAACGGCGGTGGCATCTTCGTGGGTAAATATGCTGGGCAGGATTCATTCTGGCACGATGCTCCTGTCACAAAAATTAAACCTCAACAGGAAGCACTTACAGATATAAATAAAGCAGGTGCCCGAGTTGAAGCTCAAATTCAGTAACGCATTCATCAGCACAATACATTCGGGAGCTAGGTCGAGGCTGGGCAGGTGTGCTGTTCTCCCCATATCTACCGTCAACAATTAGCTGTGATCCTGGATAGAGCTGTGCATCCATGACTTGCTCGAGCGCAATCCCCGTGTGGTTCCTGACTCCAGGAGGTTCTGTCTCCTCATCTGCTGCTCTGATCGGTCTCTGGCCCTTTATAAACAAGAGGCATGTGAACTGCATGGAAGCCACGCCCGTTTGGCCCCGCCCCACACACCAGCGGTGGGCATCGTCTTCCCGCCCTTTCCCCCCACTATGATGGACAGCTGACTCGAGGAACCCCGGGGCCCGTCGGCGCCGGTAAAGACACACATGGTCACTGTAGACATCTCTTCTGGCCCTTCACGCAGTTGTAGTGTAGGAAAAGCACTATACATTTACCCAACGAGGTAGCACTTACTGATTAGCCAGTAGAAAGTACTCCAGTTGAGTAGAGGTATTGCACAAAACGGCGGTGGCATCTTCGTGGGTAAATATGCAGGGCAGGATTCATTCTGGCACGATGCTCCTGTCACAAAAATTAAACCTCAACAGGAAGCACTTACAGATATAAATAAAGCAGGTGCCCGAGTTGAAGCTCAAATTCAGTAACGCATTCATCAGCACAATACATTCGGGAGCTAGGTCGAGGCTGGGCAGGTGTGCTGTTCTCCCCATATCTACCGTCAACAATTAGCTGTGATCCTGGATAGAGCTGTGCATCCATGACTTGCTCGAGCGCAATCCCCGTGTGGTTCCTGACTCCAGGAGGTTCTGTCTCCTCATCTGCTGCTCTGATCGGTCTCTGGCCCTTTATAAACAAGAGGCATGTGAACTGCATGGAAGCCACGCCCGTTTGGCCCCGCCCCACACACCAGCGGTGGGCATCGTCTTCCCGCCCTTTCCCCCCACTATGATGGACAGCTGACTCGAGGAACCCCGGGGCCCGTCGGCGCCGGTAAAGACACACATGGTCACTGTAGACAACTCTTCTGGCCCTTTACGCAGTTGTAGTGTAGGAAAAGCACTATACATTTACCCAACGAGGTAGCACTTACTGATTAGCCAGTAGAAAGTACTCCAGTTGAGTAGAGGTATTGCACAAAACGGCGGTGGCATCTTCGTGGGTAAATATGCAGGGCAGGATTCTTTCTGGCACGATGCTCCTGTCACAAAAATTAAACCTCAACAGGAAGCACTTACAGATATAAATAAAGCAGGTGCCCGAGTTGAAGCTCAAATTCAGTAACGCATTCATCAGCACAATACATTCGGGAGCTAGGTCGAGGCTGGGCAGGTGTGCTGTTCTCCCCATATCTACCGTCAACAATTAGCTGTGATCCTGGATAGAGCTGTGCATCCATGACTTGCTCGAGCGCAATCCCCGTGTGGTTCCTGACTCCAGGAGGTTCTGTCTCCTCATCTGCTGCTCTGATCGGTCTCTGGCCCTTTATAAACAAGAGGCATGTGAACTGCATGGAAGCCACGCCCGTTTGGCCCCGCCCCACACACCAGCGGTGGGCATCGTCTTCCCGCCCTTTCCCCCCACTATGATGGACAGCTGACTCGAGGAACCCCGGGGCCCGTCGGCGCCGGTAAAGACACACATGGTCACTGTAGACATCTCTTCTGGCCCTTCACGCAGTTGTAGTGTAGGAAAAGCACTATACATTTACCCAACGAGGTAGCACTTACTGATTAGCCAGTAGAAAGTACTCCAGTTGAGTAGAGGTATTGCACAAAACGGCGGTGGCATCTTCGTGGGTAAATATGCAGGGCAGGATTCATTCTGGCACGATGCTCCTGTCACAAAAATTAAACCTCAACAGGAAGCACTTACAGATATAAATAAAGCAGGTGCCCGAGTTGAAGCTCAAATTCAGTAACGCATTCATCAGCACAATACATTCGGGAGCTAGGTCGAGGCTGGGCAGGTGTGCTGTTCTCCCCATATCTACCGTCAACAATTAGCTGTGATCCTGGATAGAGCTGTGCATCCATGACTTGCTCGAGCGCAATCCCCGTGTGGTTCCTGACTCCAGGAGGTTCTGTCTCCTCATCTGCTGCTCTGATCGGTCTCTGGCCCTTTATAAACAAGAGGCATGTGAACTGCATGGAAGCCACGCCCGTTTGGCCCCGCCCCACACACCAGCGGTGGGCATCGTCTTCCCGCCCTTTCCCCCCACTATGATGGACAGCTGACTCGAGGAACCCCGGGGCCCGTCGGCGCCGGTAAACACACACATGGTCACTGTAGACATCTCTTCTGGCCCTTCACGCAGTTGTAGTGTAGGAAAAGCACTATACATTTACCCAACGAGGTAGCACTTACTGATTAGCCAGTAGAAAGTACTCCAGTTGAGTAGAGGTATTGCACAAAACGGCGGTGGCATCTTCGTGGGTAAATATGCAGGGCAGGATTCTTTCTGGCACGATGCTCCTGTCACAAAAATTAAACCTCAACAGGAAGCACTTACAGATATAAATAAAGCAGGTGCCCGAGTTGAAGCTCAAATTCAGTAACGCATTCATCAGCACAATACATTCGGGAGCTAGGTCGAGGCTGGGCAGGTGTGCTGTTCTCCCCATATCTACCGTCAACAATTAGCTGTGATCCTGGATAGAGCTGTGCATCCATGACTTGCTCGAGCGCAATCCCCGTGTGGTTCCTGACTCCAGGAGGTTCTGTCTCCTCATCTGCTGCTCTGATCGGTCTCTGGCCCTTTATAAACAAGAGGCATGTGAACTGCATGGAAGCCACGCCCGTTTGGCCCCGCCCCACACACCAGCGGTGGGCATCGTCTTCCCGCCCTTTCCCCCCACTATGATGGACAGCTGACTCGAGGAACCCCGGGGCCCGTCGGCGCCGGTAAACACACACATGGTCACTGTAGACAACTCTCCGCCACTATGATGGACAGCTGACTCGAGGAACCCCGGGGCCCGTCGGCGCCGGTAAACACACACATGGTCACTGTAGACAACTCTCCGCCACTATGATGGACAGCTGACTCGAGGAACCCCGGGGCCCGTCGGCGCCGGTAAAGACACACATGGTCACTGTAGACAACTCTTCTGGCCCTTTACGCAGTTGTAGTGTAGGAAAAGCACTATACATTTACCCAACGAGGTAGCACTTACTGATTAGCCAGTAGAAAGTACTCCAGTTGAGTAGAGGTATTGCACAAAACGGCGGTGGCATCTTCGTGGGTAAATATGCTGGGCAGGATTCATTCTGGCACGATGCTCCTGTCACAAAAATTAAACCTCAACAGGAAGCACTTACAGATATAAATAAAGCAGGTGCCCGAGTTGAAGCTCAAATTCAGTAACGCATTCATCAGCACAATACATTCGGGAGCTAGGTCGAGGCTGGGCAGGTGTGCTGTTCTCCCCATATCTACCGTCAACAATTAGCTGTGATCCTGGATAGAGCTGTGCATCCATGACTTGCTCGAGCGCAATCCCCGTGTGGTTCCTGACTCCAGGAGGTTCTGTCTCCTCATCTGCTGCTCTGATCGGTCTCTGGCCCTTTATAAACAAGAGGCATGTGAACTGCATGGAAGCCACGCCCGTTTGGCCCCGCCCCACACACCAGCGGTGGGCATCGTCTTCCCGCCCTTTCCCCCCACTATGATGGACAGCTGACTCGAGGAACCCCGGGGCCCGTCGGCGCCGGTAAACACACACATGGTCACTGTAGACAACTCTTCTGGCCCTTTACGCAGTTGTAGTGTAGGAAAAGCACTATACATTTACCCAACGAGGTAGCACTTACTGATTAGCCAGTAGAAAGTACTCCAGTTGAGTAGAGGTATTGCACAAAACGGCGGTGGCATCTTCGTGGGTAAATATGCTGGGCAGGATTCATTCTGGCACGATGCTCCTGTCACAAAAATTAAACCTCAACAGGAAGCACTTACAGATATAAATAAAGCAGGTGCCCGAGTTGAAGCTCAAATTCAGTAACGCATTCATCAGCACAATACATTCGGGAGCTAGGTCGAGGCTGGGCAGGTGTGCTGTTCTCCCCATATCTACCGTCAACAATTAGCTGTGATCCTGGATAGAGCTGTGCATCCATGACTTGCTCGAGCGCAATCCCCGTGTGGTTCCTGACTCCAGGAGGTTCTGTCTCCTCATCTGCTGCTCTGATCGGTCTCTGGCCCTTTATAAACAAGAGGCATGTGAACTGCATGGAAGCCACGCCCGTTTGGCCCCGCCCCACACACCAGCGGTGGGCATCGTCTTCCCGCCCTTTCCCCCCACTATGATGGACAGCTGACTCGAGGAACCCCGGGGCCCGTCGGCGCCGGTAAAGACACACATGGTCACTGTAGACAACTCTTCTGGCCCTTTACGCAGTTGTAGTGTAGGAAAAGCACTATACATTTACCCAACGAGGTAGCACTTACTGATTAGCCAGTAGAAAGTACTCCAGTTGAGTAGAGGTATTGCACAAAACGGCGGTGGCATCTTCGTGGGTAAATATGCTGGGCAGGATTCATTCTGGCACGATGCTCCTGTCACAAAAATTAAACCTCAACAGGAAGCACTTACAGATATAAATAAAGCAGGTGCCCGAGTTGAAGCTCAAATTCAGTAACGCATTCATCAGCACAATACATTCGGGAGCTAGGTCGAGGCTGGGCAGGTGTGCTGTTCTCCCCATATCTACCGTCAACAATTAGCTGTGATCCTGGATAGAGCTGTGCATCCATGACTTGCTCGAGCGCAATCCCCGTGTGGTTCCTGACTCCAGGAGGTTCTGTCTCCTCATCTGCTGCTCTGATCGGTCTCTGGCCCTTTATAAACAAGAGGCATGTGAACTGCATGGAAGCCACGCCCGTTTGGCCCCGCCCCACACACCAGCGGTGGGCATCGTCTTCCCGCCCTTTCCCCCCACTATGATGGACAGCTGACTCGAGGAACCCCGGGGCCCGTCGGCGCCGGTAAAGACACACATGGTCACTGTAGACATCTCTTCTGGCCCTTCACGCAGTTGTAGTGTAGGAAAAGCACTATACATTTACCCAACGAGGTAGCACTTACTGATTAGCCAGTAGAAAGTACTCCAGTTGAGTAGAGGTATTGCACAAAACGGCGGTGGCATCTTCGTGGGTAAATATGCAGGGCAGGATTCATTCTGGCACGATGCTCCTGTCACAAAAATTAAACCTCAACAGGAAGCACTTACAGATATAAATAAAGCAGGTGCCCGAGTTGAAGCTCAAATTCAGTAACGCATTCATCAGCACAATACATTCGGGAGCTAGGTCGAGGCTGGGCAGGTGTGCTGTTCTCCCCATATCTACCGTCAAAAATTAGCTGTGATCCTGGATAGAGCTGTGCATCCATGACTTGCTCGAGCGCAATCCCCGTGTGGTTCCTGACTCCAGGAGGTTCTGTCTCCTCATCTGCTGCTCTGATCGGTCTCTGGCCCTTTATAAACAAGAGGCATGTGAACTGCATGGAAGCCACGCCCGTTTGGCCCCGCCCCACACACCAGCGGTGGGCATCGTCTTCCCGCCCTTTCCCCCCACTATGATGGACAGCTGACTCGAGGAACCCCGGGGCCCGTCGGCGCCGGTAAACACACACATGGTCACTGTAGACATCTCTTCTGGCCCTTCACGCAGTTGTAGTGTAGGAAAAGCACTATACATTTACCCAACGAGGTAGCACTTACTGATTAGCCAGTAGAAAGTACTCCAGTTGAGTAGAGGTATTGCACAAAACGGCGGTGGCATCTTCGTGGGTAAATATGCAGGGCAGGATTCTTTCTGGCACGATGCTCCTGTCACAAAAATTAAACCTCAACAGGAAGCACTTACAGATATAAATAAAGCAGGTGCCCGAGTTGAAGCACAAATTCAGTAACGCATTCATCAGCACAATACATTCGGGAGCTAGGTCGAGGCTGGGCAGGTGTGCTGTTCTCCCCATATCTACCGTCAACAATTAGCTGTGATCCTGGATAGAGCTGTGCATCCATGACTTGCTCGAGCGCAATCCCCGTGTGGTTCCTGACTCCAGGAGGTTCTGTCTCCTCATCTGCTGCTCTGATCGGTCTCTGGCCCTTTATAAACAAGAGGCATGTGAACTGCATGGAAGCCACGCCCGTTTGGCCCCGCCCCACACACCAGCGGTGGGCATCGTCTTCCCGCCCTTTCCCCCCACTATGATGGACAGCTGACTCGAGGAACCCCGGGGCCCGTCGGCGCCGGTAAACACACACATGGTCACTGTAGACAACTCTCCGCCACTATGATGGACAGCTGACTCGAGGAACCCCGGGGCCCGTCGGCGCCCGTAAAGACACACATGGTCACTGTAGACAACTCTTCTGGCCCTTTACGCAGTTGTAGTGTAGGAAAAGCACTATATATTTACCCAACGAGGTAGCACTTACTGATTAGCCAGTAGAAAGTACTCCAGTTGAGTAGAGGTATTGCACAAAACGGCGGTGGCATCTTCGTGGGTAAATATGCTGGGCAGGATTCATTCTGGCACGATGCTCCTGTCACAAAAATTAAACCTCAACAGGAAGCACTTACAGATATAAATAAAGCAGGTGCCCGAGTTGAAGCTCAAATTCAGTAACGCATTCATCAGCACAATACATTCGGGAGCTAGGTCGAGGCTGGGCAGGTGTGCTGTTCTCCCCATATCTACCGTCAACAATTAGCTGTGATCCTGGATAGAGCTGTGCATCCATGACTTGCTCGAGCGCAATCCCCGTGTGGTTCCTGACTCCAGGAGGTTCTGTCTCCTCATCTGCTGCTCTGATCGGTCTCTGGCCCTTTATAAACAAGAGGCATGTGAACTGCATGGAAGCCACGCCCGTTTGGCCCCGCCCCACACACCAGCGGTGGGCATCGTCTTCCCGCCCTTTCCCCCCACTATGATGGACAGCTGACTCGAGGAACCCCGGGGCCCGTCGGCGCCGGTAAAGACACACATGGTCACTGTAGACATCTCTTCTGGCCCTTCACGCAGTTGTAGTGTAGGAAAAGCACTATACATTTACCCAACGAGGTAGCACTTACTGATTAGCCAGTAGAAAGTACTCCAGTTGAGTAGAGGTATTGCACAAAACGGCGGTGGCATCTTCGTGGGTAAATATGCAGGGCAGGATTCATTCTGGCACGATGCTCCTGTCACAAAAATTAAACCTCAACAGGAAGCACTTACAGATATAAATAAAGCAGGTGCCCGAGTTGAAGCTCAAATTCAGTAACGCATTCATCAGCACAATACATTCGGGAGCTAGGTCGAGGCTGGGCAGGTGTGCTGTTCTCCCCATATCTACCGTCAACAATTAGCTGTGATCCTGGATAGAGCTGTGCATCCATGACTTGCTCGAGCGCAATCCCCGTGTGGTTCCTGACTCCAGGAGGTTCTGTCTCCTCATCTGCTGCTCTGATCGGTCTCTGGCCCTTTATAAACAAGAGGCATGTGAACTGCATGGAAGCCACGCCCGTTTGGCCCCGCCCCACACACCAGCGGTGGGCATCGTCTTCCCGCCCTTTCCCCCCACTATGATGGACAGCTGACTCGAGGAACCCCGGGGCCCGTCGGCGCCGGTAAACACACACATGGTCACTGTAGACATCTCTTCTGGCCCTTCACGCAGTTGTAGTGTAGGAAAAGCACTATACATTTACCCAACGAGGTAGCACTTACTGATTAGCCAGTAGAAAGTACTCCAGTTGAGTAGAGGTATTGCACAAAACGGCGGTGGCATCTTCGTGGGTAAATATGCAGGGCAGGATTCTTTCTGGCACGATGCTCCTGTCACAAAAATTAAACCTCAACAGGAAGCACTTACAGATATAAATAAAGCAGGTGCCCGAGTTGAAGCTCAAATTCAGTAACGCATTCATCAGCACAATACATTCGGGAGCTAGGTCGAGGCTGGGCAGGTGTGCTGTTCTCCCCATATCTACCGTCAACAATTAGCTGTGATCCTGGATAGAGCTGTGCATCCATGACTTGCTCGAGCGCAATCCCCGTGTGGTTCCTGACTCCAGGAGGTTCTGTCTCCTCATCTGCTGCTCTGATCGGTCTCTGGCCCTTTATAAACAAGAGGCATGTGAACTGCATGGAAGCCACGCCCGTTTGGCCCCGCCCCACACACCAGCGGTGGGCATCGTCTTCCCGCCCTTTCCCCCCACTATGATGGACAGCTGAGTCGAGGAACCCCGGGGCCCGTCGGCGCCGGTAAAGACACACATGGTCACTGTAGACAACTCTTCTGGCCCTTTACGCAGTTGTAGTGTAGGAAAAGCACTATACATTTACCCAACGAGGTAGCACTTACTGATTAGCCAGTAGAAAGTACTCCAGTTGAGTAGAGGTATTGCACAAAACGGCGGTGGCATCTTCGTGGGTAAATATGCTGGGCAGGATTCATTCTGGCACGATGCTCCTGTCACAAAAATTAAACCTCAACAGGAAGCACTTACAGATATAAATAAAGCAGGTGCCCGAGTTGAAGCTCAAATTCAGTAACGCATTCATCAGCACAATACATTCGGGAGCTAGGTCGAGGCTGGGCAGGTGTGCTGTTCTCCCCATATCTACCGTCAACAATTAGCTGTGATCCTGGATAGAGCTGTGCATCCATGACTTGCTCGAGCGCAATCCCCGTGTGGTTCCTGACTCCAGGAGGTTCTGTCTCCTCATCTGCTGCTCTGATCGGTCTCTGGCCCTTTATAAACAAGAGGCATGTGAACTGCATGGAAGCCACGCCCGTTTGGCCCCGCCCCACACACCAGCGGTGGGCATCGTCTTCCCGCCCTTTCCCCCCACTATGATGGACAGCTGACTCGAGGAACCCCGGGGCCCGTCGGCGCCGGTAAAGACACACATGGTCACTGTAGACATCTCTTCTGGCCCTTCACGCAGTTGTAGTGTAGGAAAAGCACTATACATTTACCCAACGAGGTAGCACTTACTGATTAGCCAGTAGAAAGTACTCCAGTTGAGTAGAGGTATTGCACAAAACGGCGGTGGCATCTTCGTGGGTAAATATGCAGGGCAGGATTCATTCTGGCACGATGCTCCTGTCACAAAAATTAAACCTCAACAGGAAGCACTTACAGATATAAATAAAGCAGGTGCCCGAGTTGAAGCTCAAATTCAGTAACGCATTCATCAGCACAATACATTCGGGAGCTAGGTCGAGGCTGGGCAGGTGTGCTGTTCTCCCCATATCTACCGTCAACAATTAGCTGTGATCCTGGATAGAGCTGTGCATCCATGACTTGCTCGAGCGCAATCCCCGTGTGGTTCCTGACTCCAGGAGGTTCTGTCTCCTCATCTGCTGCTCTGATCGGTCTCTGGCCCTTTATAAACAAGAGGCATGTGAACTGCATGGAAGCCACGCCCGTTTGGCCCCGCCCCACACACCAGCGGTGGGCATCGTCTTCCCGCCCTTTCCCCCCACTATGATGGACAGCTGACTCGAGGAACCCCGGGGCCCGTCGGCGCCGGTAAAGACACACATGGTCACTGTAGACAACTCTTCTGGCCCTTTACGCAGTTGTAGTGTAGGAAAAGCACTATACATTTACCCAACGAGGTAGCACTTACTGATTAGCCAGTAGAAAGTACTCCAGTTGAGTAGAGGTATTGCACAAAACGGCGGTGGCATCTTCGTGGGTAAATATGCTGGGCAGGATTCATTCTGGCACGATGCTCCTGTCACAAAAATTAAACCTCAACAGGAAGCACTTACAGATATAAATAAAGCAGGTGCCCGAGTTGAAGCTCAAATTCAGTAACGCATTCATCAGCACAATACATTCGGGAGCTAGGTCGAGGCTGGGCAGGTGTGCTGTTCTCCCCATATCTACCGTCAACAATTAGCTGTGATCCTGGATAGAGCTGTGCATCCATGACTTGCTCGAGCGCAATCCCCGTGTGGTTCCTGACTCCAGGAGGTTCTGTCTCCTCATCTGCTGCTCTGATCGGTCTCTGGCCCTTTATAAACAAGAGGCATGTGAACTGCATGGAAGCCACGCCCGTTTGGCCCCGCCCCACACACCAGCGGTGGGCATCGTCTTCCCGCCCTTTCCCCCCACTATGATGGACAGCTGACTCGAGGAACCCCGGGGCCCGTCGGCGCCGGTAAAGACACACATGGTCACTGTAGACATCTCTTCTGGCCCTTCACGCAGTTGTAGTGTAGGAAAAGCACTATACATTTACCCAACGAGGTAGCACTTACTGATTAGCCAGTAGAAAGTACTCCAGTTGAGTTGAGTAGAGGTATTGCACAAAACGGCGGTGGCATCTTCGTGGGTAAATATGCAGGGCAGGATTCATTCTGGCACGATGCTCCTGTCACAAAAATTAAACCTCAACAGGAAGCACTTACAGATATAAATAAAGCAGGTGCCCGAGTTGAAGCTCAAATTCAGTAACGCATTCATCAGCACAATACATTCGGGAGCTAGGTCGAGGCTGGGCAGGTGTGCTGTTCTCCCCATATCTACCGTCAACAATTAGCTGTGATCCTGGATAGAGCTGTGCATCCATGACTTGCTCGAGCGCAATCCCCGTGTGGTTCCTGACTCCAGGAGGTTCTGTCTCCTCATCTGCTGCTCTGATCGGTCTCTGGCCCTTTATAAACAAGAGGCATGTGAACTGCATGGAAGCCACGCCCGTTTGGCCCCGCCCCACACACCAGCGGTGGGCATCGTCTTCCCGCCCTTTCCCCCCACTATGATGGACAGCTGACTCGAGGAACCCCGGGGCCCGTCGGCGCCGGTAAACACACACATGGTCACTGTAGACATCTCTTCTGGCCCTTCACGCAGTTGTAGTGTAGGAAAAGCACTATACATTTACCCAACGAGGTAGCACTTACTGATTAGCCAGTAGAAAGTACTCCAGTTGAGTAGAGGTATTGCACAAAACGGCGGTGGCATCTTCGTGGGTAAATATGCAGGGCAGGATTCTTTCTGGCACGATGCTCCTGTCACAAAAATTAAACCTCAACAGGAAGCACTTACAGATATAAATAAAGCAGGTGCCCGAGTTGAAGCTCAAATTCAGTAACGCATTCATCAGCACAATACATTCGGGAGCTAGGTCGAGGCTGGGCAGGTGTGCTGTTCTCCCCATATCTACCGTCAACAATTAGCTGTGATCCTGGATAGAGCTGTGCATCCATGACTTGCTCGAGCGCAATCCCCGTGTGGTTCCTGACTCCAGGAGGTTCTGTCTCCTCATCTGCTGCTCTGATCGGTCTCTGGCCCTTTATAAACAAGAGGCATGTGAACTGCATGGAAGCCACGCCCGTTTGGCCCCGCCCCACACACCAGCGGTGGGCATCGTCTTCCCGCCCTTTCCCCCCACTATGATGGACAGCTGACTCGAGGAACCCCGGGGCCCGTCGGCGCCGGTAAACACACACATGGTCACTGTAGACAACTCTCCGCCACTATGATGGACAGCTGACTCGAGGAACCCCGGGGCCCGTCGGCGCCCGTAAAGACACACATGGTCACTGTAGACAACTCTTCTGGCCCTTTACGCAGTTGTAGTGTAGGAAAAGCACTATACATTTACCCAACGAGGTAGCACTTACTGATTAGCCAGTAGAAAGTACTCCAGTTGAGTAGAGGTATTGCACAAAACGGCGGTGGCATCTTCGTGGGTAAATATGCTGGGCAGGATTCATTCTGGCACGATGCTCCTGTCACAAAAATTAAACCTCAACAGGAAGCACTTACAGATATAAATAAAGCAGGTGCCCGAGTTGAAGCTCAAATTCAGTAACGCATTCATCAGCACAATACATTCGGGAGCTAGGTCGAGGCTGGGCAGGTGTGCTGTTCTCCCCATATCTACCGTCAACAATTAGCTGTGATCCTGGATAGAGCTGTGCATCCATGACTTGCTCGAGCGCAATCCCCGTGTGGTTCCTGACTCCAGGAGGTTCTGTCTCCTCATCTGCTGCTCTGATCGGTCTCTGGCCCTTTATAAACAAGAGGCATGTGAACTGCATGGAAGCCACGCCCGTTTGGCCCCGCCCCACACACCAGCGGTGGGCATCGTCTTCCCGCCCTTTCCCCCCACTATGATGGACAGCTGACTCGAGGAACCCCGGGGCCCGTCGGCGCCGGTAAACACACACATGGTCACTGTAGACAACTCTTCTGGCCCTTTACGCAGTTGTAGTGTAGGAAAAGCACTATACATTTACCCAACGAGGTAGCACTTACTGATTAGCCAGTAGAAAGTACTCCAGTTGAGTAGAGGTATTGCACAAAACGGCGGTGGCATCTTCGTGGGTAAATATGCTGGGCAGGATTCATTCTGGCACGATGCTCCTGTCACAAAAATTAAACCTCAACAGGAAGCACTTACAGATATAAATAAAGCAGGTGCCCGAGTTGAAGCTCAAATTCAGTAACGCATTCATCAGCACAATACATTCGGGAGCTAGGTCGAGGCTGGGCAGGTGTGCTGTTCTCCCCATATCTACCGTCAACAATTAGCTGTGATCCTGGATAGAGCTGTGCATCCATGACTTGCTCGAGCGCAATCCCCGTGTGGTTCCTGACTCCAGGAGGTTCTGTCTCCTCATCTGCTGCTCTGATCGGTCTCTGGCCCTTTATAAACAAGAGGCATGTGAACTGCATGGAAGCCACGCCCGTTTGGCCCCGCCCCACACACCAGCGGTGGGCATCGTCTTCCCGCCCTTTCCCCCCACTATGATGGACAGCTGACTCGAGGAACCCCGGGGCCCGTCGGCGCCGGTAAAGACACACATGGTCACTGTAGACAACTCTTCTGGCCCTTTACGCAGTTGTAGTGTAGGAAAAGCACTATACATTTACCCAACGAGGTAGCACTTACTGATTAGCCAGTAGAAAGTACTCCAGTTGAGTAGAGGTATTGCACAAAACGGCGGTGGCATCTTCGTGGGTAAATATGCTGGGCAGGATTCATTCTGGCACGATGCTCCTGTCACAAAAATTAAACCTCAACAGGAAGCACTTACAGATATAAATAAAGCAGGTGCCCGAGTTGAAGCTCAAATTCAGTAACGCATTCATCAGCACAATACATTCGGGAGCTAGGTCGAGGCTGGGCAGGTGTGCTGTTCTCCCCATATCTACCGTCAACAATTAGCTGTGATCCTGGATAGAGCTGTGCATCCATGACTTGCTCGAGCGCAATCCCCGTGTGGTTCCTGACTCCAGGAGGTTCTGTCTCCTCATCTGCTGCTCTGATCGGTCTCTGGCCCTTTATAAACAAGAGGCATGTGAACTGCATGGAAGCCACGCCCGTTTGGCCCCGCCCCACACACCAGCGGTGGGCATCGTCTTCCCGCCCTTTCCCCCCACTATGATGGACAGCTGACTCGAGGAACCCCGGGGCCCGTCGGCGCCGGTAAAGACACACATGGTCACTGTAGACATCTCTTCTGGCCCTTCACGCAGTTGTAGTGTAGGAAAAGCACTATACATTTACCCAACGAGGTAGCACTTACTGATTAGCCAGTAGAAAGTACTCCAGTTGAGTAGAGGTATTGCACAAAACGGCGGTGGCATCTTCGTGGGTAAATATGCAGGGCAGGATTCATTCTGGCACGATGCTCCTGTCACAAAAATTAAACCTCAACAGGAAGCACTTACAGATATAAATAAAGCAGGTGCCCGAGTTGAAGCTCAAATTCAGTAACGCATTCATCAGCACAATACATTCGGGAGCTAGGTCGAGGCTGGGCAGGTGTGCTGTTCTCCCCATATCTACCGTCAACAATTAGCTGTGATCCTGGATAGAGCTGTGCATCCATGACTTGCTCGAGCGCAATCCCCGTGTGGTTCCTGACTCCAGGAGGTTCTGTCTCCTCATCTGCTGCTCTGATCGGTCTCTGGCCCTTTATAAACAAGAGGCATGTGAACTGCATGGAAGCCACGCCCGTTTGGCCCCGCCCCACACACCAGCGGTGGGCATCGTCTTCCCGCCCTTTCCCCCCACTATGATGGACAGCTGACTCGAGGAACCCCGGGGCCCGTCGGCGCCGGTAAACACACACATGGTCACTGTAGACATCTCTTCTGGCCCTTCACGCAGTTGTAGTGTAGGAAAAGCACTATACATTTACCCAACGAGGTAGCACTTACTGATTAGCCAGTAGAAAGTACTCCAGTTGAGTAGAGGTATTGCACAAAACGGCGGTGGCATCTTCGTGGGTAAATATGCAGGGCAGGATTCTTTCTGGCACGATGCTCCTGTCACAAAAATTAAACCTCAACAGGAAGCACTTACAGATATAAATAAAGCAGGTGCCCGAGTTGAAGCTCAAATTCAGTAACGCATTCATCAGCACAATACATTCGGGAGCTAGGTCGAGGCTGGGCAGGTGTGCTGTTCTCCCCATATCTACCGTCAACAATTAGCTGTGATCCTGGATAGAGCTGTGCATCCATGACTTGCTCGAGCGCAATCCCCGTGTGGTTCCTGACTCCAGGAGGTTCTGTCTCCTCATCTGCTGCTCTGATCGGTCTCTGGCCCTTTATAAACAAGAGGCATGTGAACTGCATGGAAGCCACGCCCGTTTGGCCCCGCCCCACACACCAGCGGTGGGCATCGTCTTCCCGCCCTTTCCCCCCACTATGATGGACAGCTGACTCGAGGAACCCCGGGGCCCGTCGGCGCCGGTAAACACACACATGGTCACTGTAGACAACTCTCCGCCACTATGATGGACAGCTGACTCGAGGAACCCCGGGGCCCGTCGGCGCCGGTAAAGACACACATGGTCACTGTAGACAACTCTTCTGGCCCTTTACGCAGTTGTAGTGTAGGAAAAGCACTATACATTTACCCAACGAGGTAGCACTTACTGATTAGCCAGTAGAAAGTACTCCAGTTGAGTAGAGGTATTGCACAAAACGGCGGTGGCATCTTCGTGGGTAAATATGCTGGGCAGGATTCATTCTGGCACGATGCTCCTGTCACAAAAATTAAACCTCAACAGGAAGCACTTACAGATATAAATAAAGCAGGTGCCCGAGTTGAAGCTCAAATTCAGTAACGCATTCATCAGCACAATACATTCGGGAGCTAGGTCGAGGCTGGGCAGGTGTGCTGTTCTCCCCATATCTACCGTCAACAATTAGCTGTGATCCTGGATAGAGCTGTGCATCCATGACTTGCTCGAGCGCAATCCCCGTGTGGTTCCTGACTCCAGGAGGTTCTGTCTCCTCATCTGCTGCTCTGATCGGTCTCTGGCCCTTTATAAACAAGAGGCATGTGAACTGCATGGAAGCCACGCCCGTTTGGCCCCGCCCCACACACCAGCGGTGGGCATCGTCTTCCCGCCCTTTCCCCCCACTATGATGGACAGCTGACTCGAGGAACCCCGGGGCCCGTCGGCGCCGGTAAACACACACATGGTCACTGTAGACAACTCTCCGCCACTATGATGGACAGCTGACTCGAGGAACCCCGGGGCCCGTCGGCGCCCGTAAAGACACACATGGTCACTGTAGACAACTCTTCTGGCCCTTTACGCAGTTGTAGTGTAGGAAAAGCACTATATATTTACCCAACGAGGTAGCACTTACTGATTAGCCAGTAGAAAGTACTCCAGTTGAGTAGAGGTATTGCACAAAACGGCGGTGGCATCTTCGTGGGTAAATATGCTGGGCAGGATTCATTCTGGCACGATGCTCCTGTCACAAAAATTAAACCTCAACAGGAAGCACTTACAGATATAAATAAAGCAGGTGCCCGAGTTGAAGCTCAAATTCAGTAACGCATTCATCAGCACAATACATTCGGGAGCTAGGTCGAGGCTGGGCAGGTGTGCTGTTCTCCCCATATCTACCGTCAACAATTAGCTGTGATCCTGGATAGAGCTGTGCATCCATGACTTGCTCGAGCGCAATCCCCGTGTGGTTCCTGACTCCAGGAGGTTCTGTCTCCTCATCTGCTGCTCTGATCGGTCTCTGGCCCTTTATAAACAAGAGGCATGTGAACTGCATGGAAGCCACGCCCGTTTGGCCCCGCCCCACACACCAGCGGTGGGCATCGTCTTCCCGCCCTTTCCCCCCACTATGATGGACAGCTGACTCGAGGAACCCCGGGGCCCGTCGGCGCCGGTAAAGACACACATGGTCACTGTAGACATCTCTTCTGGCCCTTCACGCAGTTGTAGTGTAGGAAAAGCACTATACATTTACCCAACGAGGTAGCACTTACTGATTAGCCAGTAGAAAGTACTCCAGTTGAGTAGAGGTATTGCACAAAACGGCGGTGGCATCTTCGTGGGTAAATATGCAGGGCAGGATTCTTTCTGGCACGATGCTCCTGTCACAAAAATTAAACCTCAACAGGAAGCACTTACAGATATAAATAAAGCAGGTGCCCGAGTTGAAGCTCAAATTCAGTAACGCATTCATCAGCACAATACATTCGGGAGCTAGGTCGAGGCTGGGCAGGTGTGCTGTTCTCCCCATATCTACCGTCAACAATTAGCTGTGATCCTGGATAGAGCTGTGCATCCATGACTTGCTCGAGCGCAATCCCCGTGTGGTTCCTGACTCCAGGAGGTTCTGTCTCCTCATCTGCTGCTCTGATCGGTCTCTGGCCCTTTATAAACAAGAGGCATGTGAACTGCATGGAAGCCACGCCCGTTTGGCCCCGCCCCACACACCAGCGGTGGGCATCGTCTTCCCGCCCTTTCCCCCCACTATGATGGACAGCTGACTCGAGGAACCCCGGGGCCCGTCGGCGCCGGTAAACACACACATGGTCACTGTAGACAACTCTCCGCCACTATGATGGACAGCTGACTCGAGGAACCCCGGGGCCCGTCGGCGCCGGTAAACACACACATGGTCACTGTAGACAACTCTCCGCCACTATGATGGACAGCTGACTCGAGGAACCCCGGGGCCCGTCGGCGCCGGTAAAGACACCCATGGTCACTGTAGACAACTCTTCTGGCCCTTTACGCAGTTGTAGTGTAGGAAAAGCACTATACATTTACCCAACGAGGTAGCACTTACTGATTAGCCAGTAGAAAGTACTCCAGTTGAGTAGAGGTATTGCACAAAACGGCGGTGGCATCTTCGTGGGTAAATATGCTGGGCAGGATTCATTCTGGCACGATGCTCCTGTCACAAAAATTAAACCTCAACAGGAAGCACTTACAGATATAAATAAAGCAGGTGCCCGAGTTGAAGCTCAAATTCAGTAACGCATTCATCAGCACAATACATTCGGGAGCTAGGTCGAGGCTGGGCAGGTGTGCTGTTCTCCCCATATCTACCGTCAACAATTAGCTGTGATCCTGGATAGAGCTGTGCATCCATGACTTGCTCGAGCGCAATCCCCGTGTGGTTCCTGACTCCAGGAGGTTCTGTCTCCTCATCTGCTGCTCTGATCGGTCTCTGGCCCTTTATAAACAAGAGGCATGTGAACTGCATGGAAGCCACGCCCGTTTGGCCCCGCCCCACACACCAGCGGTGGGCATCGTCTTCCCGCCCTTTCCCCCCACTATGATGGACAGCTGACTCGAGGAACCCCGGGGCCCGTCGGCGCCGGTAAACACACACATGGTCACTGTAGACAACTCTTCTGGCCCTTTACGCAGTTGTAGTGTAGGAAAAGCACTATACATTTACCCAACGAGGTAGCACTTACTGATTAGCCAGTAGAAAGTACTCCAGTTGAGTAGAGGTATTGCACAAAACGGCGGTGGCATCTTCGTGGGTAAATATGCTGGGCAGGATTCATTCTGGCACGATGCTCCTGTCACAAAAATTAAACCTCAACAGGAAGCACTTACAGATATAAATAAAGCAGGTGCCCGAGTTGAAGCTCAAATTCAGTAACGCATTCATCAGCACAATACATTCGGGAGCTAGGTCGAGGCTGGGCAGGTGTGCTGTTCTCCCCATATCTACCGTCAACAATTAGCTGTGATCCTGGATAGAGCTGTGCATCCATGACTTGCTCGAGCGCAATCCCCGTGTGGTTCCTGACTCCAGGAGGTTCTGTCTCCTCATCTGCTGCTCTGATCGGTCTCTGGCCCTTTATAAACAAGAGGCATGTGAACTGCATGGAAGCCACGCCCGTTTGGCCCCGCCCCACACACCAGCGGTGGGCATCGTCTTCCCGCCCTTTCCCCCCACTATGATGGACAGCTGACTCGAGGAACCCCGGGGCCCGTCGGCGCCGGTAAAGACACACATGGTCACTGTAGACAACTCTTCTGGCCCTTTACGCAGTTGTAGTGTAGGAAAAGCACTATACATTTACCCAACGAGGTAGCACTTACTGATTAGCCAGTAGAAAGTACTCCAGTTGAGTAGAGGTATTGCACAAAACGGCGGTGGCATCTTCGTGGGTAAATATGCTGGGCAGGATTCATTCTGGCACGATGCTCCTGTCACAAAAATTAAACCTCAACAGGAAGCACTTACAGATATAAATAAAGCAGGTGCCCGAGTTGAAGCTCAAATTCAGTAACGCATTCATCAGCACAATACATTCGGGAGCTAGGTCGAGGCTGGGCAGGTGTGCTGTTCTCCCCATATCTACCGTCAACAATTAGCTGTGATCCTGGATAGAGCTGTGCATCCATGACTTGCTCGAGCGCAATCCCCGTGTGGTTCCTGACTCCAGGAGGTTCTGTCTCCTCATCTGCTGCTCTGATCGGTCTCTGGCCCTTTATAAACAAGAGGCATGTGAACTGCATGGAAGCCACGCCCGTTTGGCCCCGCCCCACACACCAGCGGTGGGCATCGTCTTCCCGCCCTTTCCCCCCACTATGATGGACAGCTGACTCGAGGAACCCCGGGGCCCGTCGGCGCCGGTAAAGACACACATGGTCACTGTAGACATCTCTTCTGGCCCTTCACGCAGTTGTAGTGTAGGAAAAGCACTATACATTTACCCAACGAGGTAGCACTTACTGATTAGCCAGTAGAAAGTACTCCAGTTGAGTAGAGGTATTGCACAAAACGGCGGTGGCATCTTCGTGGGTAAATATGCAGGGCAGGATTCATTCTGGCACGATGCTCCTGTCACAAAAATTAAACCTCAACAGGAAGCACTTACAGATATAAATAAAGCAGGTGCCCGAGTTGAAGCTCAAATTCAGTAACGCATTCATCAGCACAATACATTCGGGAGCTAGGTCGAGGCTGGGCAGGTGTGCTGTTCTCCCCATATCTACCGTCAACAATTAGCTGTGATCCTGGATAGAGCTGTGCATCCATGACTTGCTCGAGCGCAATCCCCGTGTGGTTCCTGACTCCAGGAGGTTCTGTCTCCTCATCTGCTGCTCTGATCGGTCTCTGGCCCTTTATAAACAAGAGGCATGTGAACTGCATGGAAGCCACGCCCGTTTGGCCCCGCCCCACACACCAGCGGTGGGCATCGTCTTCCCGCCCTTTCCCCCCACTATGATGGACAGCTGACTCGAGGAACCCCGGGGCCCGTCGGCGCCGGTAAACACACACATGGTCACTGTAGACATCTCTTCTGGCCCTTCACGCAGTTGTAGTGTAGGAAAAGCACTATACATTTACCCAACGAGGTAGCACTTACTGATTAGCCAGTAGAAAGTACTCCAGTTGAGTAGAGGTATTGCACAAAACGGCGGTGGCATCTTCGTGGGTAAATATGCAGGGCAGGATTCTTTCTGGCACGATGCTCCTGTCACAAAAATTAAACCTCAACAGGAAGCACTTACAGATATAAATAAAGCAGGTGCCCGAGTTGAAGCACAAATTCAGTAACGCATTCATCAGCACAATACATTCGGGAGCTAGGTCGAGGCTGGGCAGGTGTGCTGTTCTCCCCATATCTACCGTCAACAATTAGCTGTGATCCTGGATAGAGCTGTGCATCCATGACTTGCTCGAGCGCAATCCCCGTGTGGTTCCTGACTCCAGGAGGTTCTGTCTCCTCATCTGCTGCTCTGATCGGTCTCTGGCCCTTTATAAACAAGAGGCATGTGAACTGCATGGAAGCCACGCCCGTTTGGCCCCGCCCCACACACCAGCGGTGGGCATCGTCTTCCCGCCCTTTCCCCCCACTATGATGGACAGCTGACTCGAGGAACCCCGGGGCCCGTCGGCGCCGGTAAACACACACATGGTCACTGTAGACAACTCTCCGCCACTATGATGGACAGCTGACTCGAGGAACCCCGGGGCCCGTCGGCGCCCGTAAAGACACACATGGTCACTGTAGACAACTCTTCTGGCCCTTTACGCAGTTGTAGTGTAGGAAAAGCACTATATATTTACCCAACGAGGTAGCACTTACTGATTAGCCAGTAGAAAGTACTCCAGTTGAGTAGAGGTATTGCACAAAACGGCGGTGGCATCTTCGTGGGTAAATATGCTGGGCAGGATTCATTCTGGCACGATGCTCCTGTCACAAAAATTAAACCTCAACAGGAAGCACTTACAGATATAAATAAAGCAGGTGCCCGAGTTGAAGCTCAAATTCAGTAACGCATTCATCAGCACAATACATTCGGGAGCTAGGTCGAGGCTGGGCAGGTGTGCTGTTCTCCCCATATCTACCGTCAACAATTAGCTGTGATCCTGGATAGAGCTGTGCATCCATGACTTGCTCGAGCGCAATCCCCGTGTGGTTCCTGACTCCAGGAGGTTCTGTCTCCTCATCTGCTGCTCTGATCGGTCTCTGGCCCTTTATAAACAAGAGGCATGTGAACTGCATGGAAGCCACGCCCGTTTGGCCCCGCCCCACACACCAGCGGTGGGCATCGTCTTCCCGCCCTTTCCCCCCACTATGATGGACAGCTGACTCGAGGAACCCCGGGGCCCGTCGGCGCCGGTAAACACACACATGGTCACTGTAGACATCTCTTCTGGCCCTTCACGCAGTTGTAGTGTAGGAAAAGCACTATACATTTACCCAACGAGGTAGCACTTACTGGTTAGCCAGTAGAAAGTACTCCAGTTGAGTAGAGGTATTGCACAAAACGGCGGTGGCATCTTCGTGGGTAAATATGCAGGGCAGGATTCATTCTGGCACGATGCTCCTGTCACAAAAATTAAACCTCAACAGGAAGCACTTACAGATATAAATAAAGCAGGTGCCCGAGTTGAAGCTCAAATTCAGTAACGCATTCATCAGCACAATACATTCGGGAGCTAGGTCGAGGCTGGGCAGGTGTGCTGTTCTCCCCATATCTACCGTCAACAATTAGCTGTGATCCTGGATAGAGCTGTGCATCCATGACTTGCTCGAGCGCAATCCCCGTGTGGTTCCTGACTCCAGGAGGTTCTGTCTCCTCATCTGCTGCTCTGATCGGTCTCTGGCCCTTTATAAACAAGAGGCATGTGAACTGCATGGAAGCCACGCCCGTTTGGCCCCGCCCCACACACCAGCGGTGGGCATCGTCTTCCCGCCCTTTCCCCCCACTATGATGGACAGCTGACTCGAGGAACCCCGGGGCCCGTCGGCGCCGGTAAACACACACATGGTCACTGTAGACATCTCTTCTGGCCCTTCACGCAGTTGTAGTGTAGGAAAAGCACTATACATTTACCCAACGAGGTAGCACTTACTGATTAGCCAGTAGAAAGTACTCCAGTTGAGTAGAGGTATTGCACAAAACGGCGGTGGCATCTTCGTGGGTAAATATGCAGGGCAGGATTCTTTCTGGCACGATGCTCCTGTCACAAAAATTAAACCTCAACAGGAAGCACTTACAGATATAAATAAAGCAGGTGCCCGAGTTGAAGCTCAAATTCAGTAACGCATTCATCAGCACAATACATTCGGGAGCTAGGTCGAGGCTGGGCAGGTGTGCTGTTCTCCCCATATCTACCGTCAACAATTAGCTGTGATCCTGGATAGAGCTGTGCATCCATGACTTGCTCGAGCGCAATCCCCGTGTGGTTCCTGACTCCAGGAGGTTCTGTCTCCTCATCTGCTGCTCTGATCGGTCTCTGGCCCTTTATAAACAAGAGGCATGTGAACTGCATGGAAGCCACGCCCGTTTGGCCCCGCCCCACACACCAGCGGTGGGCATCGTCTTCCCGCCCTTTCCCCCCACTATGATGGACAGCTGACTCGAGGAACCCCGGGGCCCGTCGGCGCCGGTAAAGACACACATGGTCACTGTAGACAACTCTTCTGGCCCTTTACGCAGTTGTAGTGTAGGAAAAGCACTATACATTTACCCAACGAGGTAGCACTTACTGATTAGCCAGTAGAAAGTACTCCAGTTGAGTAGAGGTATTGCACAAAACGGCGGTGGCATCTTCGTGGGTAAATATGCTGGGCAGGATTCATTCTGGCACGATGCTCCTGTCACAAAAATTAAACCTCAACAGGAAGCACTTACAGATATAAATAAAGCAGGTGCCCGAGTTGAAGCTCAAATTCAGTAACGCATTCATCAGCACAATACATTCGGGAGCTAGGTCGAGGCTGGGCAGGTGTGCTGTTCTCCCCATATCTACCGTCAACAATTAGCTGTGATCCTGGATAGAGCTGTGCATCCATGACTTGCTCGAGCGCAATCCCCGTGTGGTTCCTGACTCCAGGAGGTTCTGTCTCCTCATCTGCTGCTCTGATCGGTCTCTGGCCCTTTATAAACAAGAGGCATGTGAACTGCATGGAAGCCACGCCCGTTTGGCCCCGCCCCACACACCAGCGGTGGGCATCGTCTTCCCGCCCTTTCCCCCCACTATGATGGACAGCTGACTCGAGGAACCCCGGGGCCCGTCGGCGCCGGTAAAGACACACATGGTCACTGTAGACATCTCTTCTGGCCCTTCACGCAGTTGTAGTGTAGGAAAAGCACTATACATTTACCCAACGAGGTAGCACTTACTGATTAGCCAGTAGAAAGTACTCCAGTTGAGTAGAGGTATTGCACAAAACGGCGGTGGCATCTTCGTGGGTAAATATGCAGGGCAGGATTCATTCTGGCACGATGCTCCTGTCACAAAAATTAAACCTCAACAGGAAGCACTTACAGATATAAATAAAGCAGGTGCCCGAGTTGAAGCTCAAATTCAGTAACGCATTCATCAGCACAATACATTCGGGAGCTAGGTCGAGGCTGGGCAGGTGTGCTGTTCTCCCCATATCTACCGTCAACAATTAGCTGTGATCCTGGATAGAGCTGTGCATCCATGACTTGCTCGAGCGCAATCCCCGTGTGGTTCCTGACTCCAGGAGGTTCTGTCTCCTCATCTGCTGCTCTGATCGGTCTCTGGCCCTTTATAAACAAGAGGCATGTGAACTGCATGGAAGCCACGCCCGTTTGGCCCCGCCCCACACACCAGCGGTGGGCATCGTCTTCCCGCCCTTTCCCCCCACTATGATGGACAGCTGACTCGAGGAACCCCGGGGCCCGTCGGCGCCGGTAAACACACACATGGTCACTGTAGACATCTCTTCTGGCCCTTCACGCAGTTGTAGTGTAGGAAAAGCACTATACATTTACCCAACGAGGTAGCACTTACTGATTAGCCAGTAGAAAGTACTCCAGTTGAGTAGAGGTATTGCACAAAACGGCGGTGGCATCTTCGTGGGTAAATATGCAGGGCAGGATTCTTTCTGGCACGATGCTCCTGTCACAAAAATTAAACCTCAACAGGAAGCACTTACAGATATAAATAAAGCAGGTGCCCGAGTTGAAGCTCAAATTCAGTAACGCATTCATCAGCACAATACATTCGGGAGCTAGGTCGAGGCTGGGCAGGTGTGCTGTTCTCCCCATATCTACCGTCAACAATTAGCTGTGATCCTGGATAGAGCTGTGCATCCATGACTTGCTCGAGCGCAATCCCCGTGTGGTTCCTGACTCCAGGAGGTTCTGTCTCCTCATCTGCTGCTCTGATCGGTCTCTGGCCCTTTATAAACAAGAGGCATGTGAACTGCATGGAAGCCACGCCCGTTTGGCCCCGCCCCACACACCAGCGGTGGGCATCGTCTTCCCGCCCTTTCCCCCCACTATGATGGACAGCTGACTCGAGGAACCCCGGGGCCCGTCGGCGCCGGTAAACACACACATGGTCACTGTAGACAACTCTCCGCCACTATGATGGACAGCTGACTCGAGGAACCCCGGGGCCCGTCGGCGCCCGTAAAGACACACATGGTCACTGTAGACAACTCTTCTGGCCCTTTACGCAGTTGTAGTGTAGGAAAAGCACTATATATTTACCCAACGAGGTAGCACTTACTGATTAGCCAGTAGAAAGTACTCCAGTTGAGTAGAGGTATTGCACAAAACGGCGGTGGCATCTTCGTGGGTAAATATGCTGGGCAGGATTCATTCTGGCACGATGCTCCTGTCACAAAAATTAAACCTCAACAGGAAGCACTTACAGATATAAATAAAGCAGGTGCCCGAGTTGAAGCTCAAATTCAGTAACGCATTCATCAGCACAATACATTCGGGAGCTAGGTCGAGGCTGGGCAGGTGTGCTGTTCTCCCCATATCTACCGTCAACAATTAGCTGTGATCCTGGATAGAGCTGTGCATCCATGACTTGCTCGAGCGCAATCCCCGTGTGGTTCCTGACTCCAGGAGGTTCTGTCTCCTCATCTGCTGCTCTGATCGGTCTCTGGCCCTTTATAAACAAGAGGCATGTGAACTGCATGGAAGCCACGCCCGTTTGGCCCCGCCCCACACACCAGCGGTGGGCATCGTCTTCCCGCCCTTTCCCCCCACTATGATGGACAGCTGACTCGAGGAACCCCGGGGCCCGTCGGCGCCGGTAAAGACACACATGGTCACTGTAGACATCTCTTCTGGCCCTTCACGCAGTTGTAGTGTAGGAAAAGCACTATACATTTACCCAACGAGGTAGCACTTACTGATTAGCCAGTAGAAAGTACTCCAGTTGAGTAGAGGTATTGCACAAAACGGCGGTGGCATCTTCGTGGGTAAATATGCAGGGCAGGATTCATTCTGGCACGATGCTCCTGTCACAAAAATTAAACCTCAACAGGAAGCACTTACAGATATAAATAAAGCAGGTGCCCGAGTTGAAGCTCAAATTCAGTAACGCATTCATCAGCACAATACATTCGGGAGCTAGGTCGAGGCTGGGCAGGTGTGCTGTTCTCCCCATATCTACCGTCAACAATTAGCTGTGATCCTGGATAGAGCTGTGCATCCATGACTTGCTCGAGCGCAATCCCCGTGTGGTTCCTGACTCCAGGAGGTTCTGTCTCCTCATCTGCTGCTCTGATCGGTCTCTGGCCCTTTATAAACAAGAGGCATGTGAACTGCATGGAAGCCACGCCCGTTTGGCCCCGCCCCACACACCAGCGGTGGGCATCGTCTTCCCGCCCTTTCCCCCCACTATGATGGACAGCTGACTCGAGGAACCCCGGGGCCCGTCGGCGCCGGTAAACACACACATGGTCACTGTAGACATCTCTTCTGGCCCTTCACGCAGTTGTAGTGTAGGAAAAGCACTATACATTTACCCAACGAGGTAGCACTTACTGATTAGCCAGTAGAAAGTACTCCAGTTGAGTAGAGGTATTGCACAAAACGGCGGTGGCATCTTCGTGGGTAAATATGCAGGGCAGGATTCTTTCTGGCACGATGCTCCTGTCACAAAAATTAAACCTCAACAGGAAGCACTTACAGATATAAATAAAGCAGGTGCCCGAGTTGAAGCTCAAATTCAGTAACGCATTCATCAGCACAATACATTCGGGAGCTAGGTCGAGGCTGGGCAGGTGTGCTGTTCTCCCCATATCTACCGTCAACAATTAGCTGTGATCCTGGATAGAGCTGTGCATCCATGACTTGCTCGAGCGCAATCCCCGTGTGGTTCCTGACTCCAGGAGGTTCTGTCTCCTCATCTGCTGCTCTGATCGGTCTCTGGCCCTTTATAAACAAGAGGCATGTGAACTGCATGGAAGCCACGCCCGTTTGGCCCCGCCCCACACACCAGCGGTGGGCATCGTCTTCCCGCCCTTTCCCCCCACTATGATGGACAGCTGACTCGAGGAACCCCGGGGCCCGTCGGCGCCGGTAAACACACACATGGTCACTGTAGACAACTCTCCGCCACTATGATGGACAGCTGACTCGAGGAACCCCGGGGCCCGTCGGCGCCGGTAAACACACACATGGTCACTGTAGACAACTCTCCGCCACTATGATGGACAGCTGACTCGAGGAACCCCGGGGCCCGTCGGCGCCGGTAAAGACACACATGGTCACTGTAGACAACTCTTCTGGCCCTTTACGCAGTTGTAGTGTAGGAAAAGCACTATACATTTACCCAACGAGGTAGCACTTACTGATTAGCCAGTAGAAAGTACTCCAGTTGAGTAGAGGTATTGCACAAAACGGCGGTGGCATCTTCGTGGGTAAATATGCTGGGCAGGATTCATTCTGGCACGATGCTCCTGTCACAAAAATTAAACCTCAACAGGAAGCACTTACAGATATAAATAAAGCAGGTGCCCGAGTTGAAGCTCAAATTCAGTAACGCATTCATCAGCACAATACATTCGGGAGCTAGGTCGAGGCTGGGCAGGTGTGCTGTTCTCCCCATATCTACCGTCAACAATTAGCTGTGATCCTGGATAGAGCTGTGCATCCATGACTTGCTCGAGCGCAATCCCCGTGTGGTTCCTGACTCCAGGAGGTTCTGTCTCCTCATCTGCTGCTCTGATCGGTCTCTGGCCCTTTATAAACAAGAGGCATGTGAACTGCATGGAAGCCACGCCCGTTTGGCCCCGCCCCACACACCAGCGGTGGGCATCGTCTTCCCGCCCTTTCCCCCCACTATGATGGACAGCTGACTCGAGGAACCCCGGGGCCCGTCGGCGCCGGTAAAGACACACATGGTCACTGTAGACATCTCTTCTGGCCCTTCACGCAGTTGTAGTGTAGGAAAAGCACTATACATTTACCCAACGAGGTAGCACTTACTGATTAGCCAGTAGAAAGTACTCCAGTTGAGTAGAGGTATTGCACAAAACGGCGGTGGCATCTTCGTGGGTAAATATGCAGGGCAGGATTCATTCTGGCACGATGCTCCTGTCACAAAAATTAAACCTCAACAGGAAGCACTTACAGATATAAATAAAGCAGGTGCCCGAGTTGAAGCTCAAATTCAGTAACGCATTCATCAGCACAATACATTCGGGAGCTAGGTCGAGGCTGGGCAGGTGTGCTGTTCTCCCCATATCTACCGTCAAAAATTAGCTGTGATCCTGGATAGAGCTGTGCATCCATGACTTGCTCGAGCGCAATCCCCGTGTGGTTCCTGACTCCAGGAGGTTCTGTCTCCTCATCTGCTGCTCTGATCGGTCTCTGGCCCTTTATAAACAAGAGGCATGTGAACTGCATGGAAGCCACGCCCGTTTGGCCCCGCCCCACACACCAGCGGTGGGCATCGTCTTCCCGCCCTTTCCCCCCACTATGATGGACAGCTGACTCGAGGAACCCCGGGGCCCGTCGGCGCCGGTAAACACACACATGGTCACTGTAGACATCTCTTCTGGCCCTTCACGCAGTTGTAGTGTAGGAAAAGCACTATACATTTACCCAACGAGGTAGCACTTACTGATTAGCCAGTAGAAAGTACTCCAGTTGAGTAGAGGTATTGCACAAAACGGCGGTGGCATCTTCGTGGGTAAATATGCAGGGCAGGATTCTTTCTGGCACGATGCTCCTGTCACAAAAATTAAACCTCAACAGGAAGCACTTACAGATATAAATAAAGCAGGTGCCCGAGTTGAAGCACAAATTCAGTAACGCATTCATCAGCACAATACATTCGGGAGCTAGGTCGAGGCTGGGCAGGTGTGCTGTTCTCCCCATATCTACCGTCAACAATTAGCTGTGATCCTGGATAGAGCTGTGCATCCATGACTTGCTCGAGCGCAATCCCCGTGTGGTTCCTGACTCCAGGAGGTTCTGTCTCCTCATCTGCTGCTCTGATCGGTCTCTGGCCCTTTATAAACAAGAGGCATGTGAACTGCATGGAAGCCACGCCCGTTTGGCCCCGCCCCACACACCAGCGGTGGGCATCGTCTTCCCGCCCTTTCCCCCCACTATGATGGACAGCTGACTCGAGGAACCCCGGGGCCCGTCGGCGCCGGTAAACACACACATGGTCACTGTAGACAACTCTCCGCCACTATGATGGACAGCTGACTCGAGGAACCCCGGGGCCCGTCGGCGCCCGTAAAGACACACATGGTCACTGTAGACAACTCTTCTGGCCCTTTACGCAGTTGTAGTGTAGGAAAAGCACTATATATTTACCCAACGAGGTAGCACTTACTGATTAGCCAGTAGAAAGTACTCCAGTTGAGTAGAGGTATTGCACAAAACGGCGGTGGCATCTTCGTGGGTAAATATGCTGGGCAGGATTCATTCTGGCACGATGCTCCTGTCACAAAAATTAAACCTCAACAGGAAGCACTTACAGATATAAATAAAGCAGGTGCCCGAGTTGAAGCTCAAATTCAGTAACGCATTCATCAGCACAATACATTCGGGAGCTAGGTCGAGGCTGGGCAGGTGTGCTGTTCTCCCCATATCTACCGTCAACAATTAGCTGTGATCCTGGATAGAGCTGTGCATCCATGACTTGCTCGAGCGCAATCCCCGTGTGGTTCCTGACTCCAGGAGGTTCTGTCTCCTCATCTGCTGCTCTGATCGGTCTCTGGCCCTTTATAAACAAGAGGCATGTGAACTGCATGGAAGCCACGCCCGTTTGGCCCCGCCCCACACACCAGCGGTGGGCATCGTCTTCCCGCCCTTTCCCCCCACTATGATGGACAGCTGACTCGAGGAACCCCGGGGCCCGTCGGCGCCGGTAAACACACACATGGTCACTGTAGACATCTCTTCTGGCCCTTCACGCAGTTGTAGTGTAGGAAAAGCACTATACATTTACCCAACGAGGTAGCACTTACTGATTAGCCAGTAGAAAGTACTCCAGTTGAGTAGAGGTATTGCACAAAACGGCGGTGGCATCTTCGTGGGTAAATATGCAGGGCAGGATTCATTCTGGCACGATGCTCCTGTCACAAAAATTAAACCTCAACAGGAAGCACTTACAGATATAAATAAAGCAGGTGCCCGAGTTGAAGCTCAAATTCAGTAACGCATTCATCAGCACAATACATTCGGGAGCTAGGTCGAGGCTGGGCAGGTGTGCTGTTCTCCCCATATCTACCGTCAACAATTAGCTGTGATCCTGGATAGAGCTGTGCATCCATGACTTGCTCGAGCGCAATCCCCGTGTGGTTCCTGACTCCAGGAGGTTCTGTCTCCTCATCTGCTGCTCTGATCGGTCTCTGGCCCTTTATAAACAAGAGGCATGTGAACTGCATGGAAGCCACGCCCGTTTGGCCCCGCCCCACACACCAGCGGTGGGCATCGTCTTCCCGCCCTTTCCCCCCACTATGATGGACAGCTGACTCGAGGAACCCCGGGGCCCGTCGGCGCCGGTAAAGACACACATGGTCACTGTAGACATCTCTTCTGGCCCTTCACGCAGTTGTAGTGTAGGAAAAGCACTATACATTTACCCAACGAGGTAGCACTTACTGATTAGCCAGTAGAAAGTACTCCAGTTGAGTAGAGGTATTGCACAAAACGGCGGTGGCATCTTCGTGGGTAAATATGCAGGGCAGGATTCATTCTGGCACGATGCTCCTGTCACAAAAATTAAACCTCAACAGGAAGCACTTACAGATATAAATAAAGCAGGTGCCCGAGTTGAAGCTCAAATTCAGTAACGCATTCATCAGCACAATACATTCGGGAGCTAGGTCGAGGCTGGGCAGGTGTGCTGTTCTCCCCATATCTACCGTCAACAATTAGCTGTGATCCTGGATAGAGCTGTGCATCCATGACTTGCTCGAGCGCAATCCCCGTGTGGTTCCTGACTCCAGGAGGTTCTGTCTCCTCATCTGCTGCTCTGATCGGTCTCTGGCCCTTTATAAACAAGAGGCATGTGAACTGCATGGAAGCCACGCCCGTTTGGCCCCGCCCCACACACCAGCGGTGGGCATCGTCTTCCCGCCCTTTCCCCCCACTATGATGGACAGCTGACTCGAGGAACCCCGGGGCCCGTCGGCGCCGGTAAACACACACATGGTCACTGTAGACATCTCTTCTGGCCCTTCACGCAGTTGTAGTGTAGGAAAAGCACTATACATTTACCCAACGAGGTAGCACTTACTGATTAGCCAGTAGAAAGTACTCCAGTTGAGTAGAGGTATTGCACAAAACGGCGGTGGCATCTTCGTGGGTAAATATGCAGGGCAGGATTCTTTCTGGCACGATGCTCCTGTCACAAAAATTAAACCTCAACAGGAAGCACTTACAGATATAAATAAAGCAGGTGCCCGAGTTGAAGCTCAAATTCAGTAACGCATTCATCAGCACAATACATTCGGGAGCTAGGTCGAGGCTGGGCAGGTGTGCTGTTCTCCCCATATCTACCGTCAACAATTAGCTGTGATCCTGGATAGAGCTGTGCATCCATGACTTGCTCGAGCGCAATCCCCGTGTGGTTCCTGACTCCAGGAGGTTCTGTCTCCTCATCTGCTGCTCTGATCGGTCTCTGGCCCTTTATAAACAAGAGGCATGTGAACTGCATGGAAGCCACGCCCGTTTGGCCCCGCCCCACACACCAGCGGTGGGCATCGTCTTCCCGCCCTTTCCCCCCACTATGATGGACAGCTGACTCGAGGAACCCCGGGGCCCGTCGGCGCCGGTAAACACACACATGGTCACTGTAGACAACTCTCCGCCACTATGATGGACAGCTGACTCGAGGAACCCCGGGGCCCGTCGGCGCCGGTAAACACACACATGGTCACTGTAGACAACTCTCCGCCACTATGATGGACAGCTGACTCGAGGAACCCCGGGGCCCGTCGGCGCCGGTAAAGACACACATGGTCACTGTAGACAACTCTTCTGGCCCTTTACGCAGTTGTAGTGTAGGAAAAGCACTATACATTTACCCAACGAGGTAGCACTTACTGATTAGCCAGTAGAAAGTACTCCAGTTGAGTAGAGGTATTGCACAAAACGGCGGTGGCATCTTCGTGGGTAAATATGCTGGGCAGGATTCATTCTGGCACGATGCTCCTGTCACAAAAATTAAACCTCAACAGGAAGCACTTACAGATATAAATAAAGCAGGTGCCCGAGTTGAAGCTCAAATTCAGTAACGCATTCATCAGCACAATACATTCGGGAGCTAGGTCGAGGCTGGGCAGGTGTGCTGTTCTCCTCATATCTACCGTCAACAATTAGCTGTGATCCTGGATAGAGCTGTGCATCCATGACTTGCTCGAGCGCAATCCCCGTGTGGTTCCTGACTCCAGGAGGTTCTGTCTCCTCATCTGCTGCTCTGATCGGTCTCTGGCCCTTTATAAACAAGAGGCATGTGAACTGCATGGAAGCCACGCCCGTTTGGCCCCGCCCCACACACCAGCGGTGGGCATCGTCTTCCCGCCCTTTCCCCCCACTATGATGGACAGCTGACTCGAGGAACCCCGGGGCCCGTCGGCGCCGGTAAACACACACATGGTCACTGTAGACAACTCTTCTGGCCCTTTACGCAGTTGTAGTGTAGGAAAAGCACTATACATTTACCCAACGAGGTAGCACTTACTGATTAGCCAGTAGAAAGTACTCCAGTTGAGTAGAGGTATTGCACAAAACGGCGGTGGCATCTTCGTGGGTAAATATGCTGGGCAGGATTCATTCTGGCACGATGCTCCTGTCACAAAAATTAAACCTCAACAGGAAGCACTTACAGATATAAATAAAGCAGGTGCCCGAGTTGAAGCTCAAATTCAGTAACGCATTCATCAGCACAATACATTCGGGAGCTAGGTCGAGGCTGGGCAGGTGTGCTGTTCTCCCCATATCTACCGTCAACAATTAGCTGTGATCCTGGATAGAGCTGTGCATCCATGACTTGCTCGAGCGCAATCCCCGTGTGGTTCCTGACTCCAGGAGGTTCTGTCTCCTCATCTGCTGCTCTGATCGGTCTCTGGCCCTTTATAAACAAGAGGCATGTGAACTGCATGGAAGCCACGCCCGTTTGGCCCCGCCCCACACACCAGCGGTGGGCATCGTCTTCCCGCCCTTTCCCCCCACTATGATGGACAGCTGACTCGAGGAACCCCGGGGCCCGTCGGCGCCGGTAAACACACACATGGTCACTGTAGACAACTCTCCGCCACTATGATGGACAGCTGACTCGAGGAACCCCGGGGCCCGTCGGCGCCCGTAAAGACACACATGGTCACTGTAGACAACTCTTCTGGCCCTTTACGCAGTTGTAGTGTAGGAAAAGCACTATATATTTACCCAACGAGGTAGCACTTACTGATTAGCCAGTAGAAAGTACTCCAGTTGAGTAGAGGTATTGCACAAAACGGCGGTGGCATCTTCGTGGGTAAATATGCTGGGCAGGATTCATTCTGGCACGATGCTCCTGTCACAAAAATTAAACCTCAACAGGAAGCACTTACAGATATAAATAAAGCAGGTGCCCGAGTTGAAGCTCAAATTCAGTAACGCATTCATCAGCACAATACATTCGGGAGCTAGGTCGAGGCTGGGCAGGTGTGCTGTTCTCCCCATATCTACCGTCAACAATTAGCTGTGATCCTGGATAGAGCTGTGCATCCATGACTTGCTCGAGCGCAATCCCCGTGTGGTTCCTGACTCCAGGAGGTTCTGTCTCCTCATCTGCTGCTCTGATCGGTCTCTGGCCCTTTATAAACAAGAGGCATGTGAACTGCATGGAAGCCACGCCCGTTTGGCCCCGCCCCACACACCAGCGGTGGGCATCGTCTTCCCGCCCTTTCCCCCCACTATGATGGACAGCTGACTCGAGGAACCCCGGGGCCCGTCGGCGCCGGTAAAGACACACATGGTCACTGTAGACATCTCTTCTGGCCCTTCACGCAGTTGTAGTGTAGGAAAAGCACTATACATTTACCCAACGAGGTAGCACTTACTGATTAGCCAGTAGAAAGTACTCCAGTTGAGTAGAGGTATTGCACAAAACGGCGGTGGCATCTTCGTGGGTAAATATGCAGGGCAGGATTCATTCTGGCACGATGCTCCTGTCACAAAAATTAAACCTCAACAGGAAGCACTTACAGATATAAATAAAGCAGGTGCCCGAGTTGAAGCTCAAATTCAGTAACGCATTCATCAGCACAATACATTCGGGAGCTAGGTCGAGGCTGGGCAGGTGTGCTGTTCTCCCCATATCTACCGTCAACAATTAGCTGTGATCCTGGATAGAGCTGTGCATCCATGACTTGCTCGAGCGCAATCCCCGTGTGGTTCCTGACTCCAGGAGGTTCTGTCTCCTCATCTGCTGCTCTGATCGGTCTCTGGCCCTTTATAAACAAGAGGCATGTGAACTGCATGGAAGCCACGCCCGTTTGGCCCCGCCCCACACACCAGCGGTGGGCATCGTCTTCCCGCCCTTTCCCCCCACTATGATGGACAGCTGACTCGAGGAACCCCGGGGCCCGTCGGCGCCGGTAAACACACACATGGTCACTGTAGACATCTCTTCTGGCCCTTCACGCAGTTGTAGTGTAGGAAAAGCACTATACATTTACCCAACGAGGTAGCACTTACTGATTAGCCAGTAGAAAGTACTCCAGTTGAGTAGAGGTATTGCACAAAACGGCGGTGGCATCTTCGTGGGTAAATATGCAGGGCAGGATTCTTTCTGGCACGATGCTCCTGTCACAAAAATTAAACCTCAACAGGAAGCACTTACAGATATAAATAAAGCAGGTGCCCGAGTTGAAGCTCAAATTCAGTAACGCATTCATCAGCACAATACATTCGGGAGCTAGGTCGAGGCTGGGCAGGTGTGCTGTTCTCCCCATATCTACCGTCAACAATTAGCTGTGATCCTGGATAGAGCTGTGCATCCATGACTTGCTCGAGCGCAATCCCCGTGTGGTTCCTGACTCCAGGAGGTTCTGTCTCCTCATCTGCTGCTCTGATCGGTCTCTGGCCCTTTATAAACAAGAGGCATGTGAACTGCATGGAAGCCACGCCCGTTTGGCCCCGCCCCACACACCAGCGGTGGGCATCGTCTTCCCGCCCTTTCCCCCCACTATGATGGACAGCTGACTCGAGGAACCCCGGGGCCCGTCGGCGCCGGTAAACACACACATGGTCACTGTAGACAACTCTCCGCCACTATGATGGACAGCTGACTCGAGGAACCCCGGGGCCCGTCGGCGCCGGTAAACACACACATGGTCACTGTAGACAACTCTCCGCCACTATGATGGACAGCTGACTCGAGGAACCCCGGGGCCCGTCGGCGCCGGTAAAGACACACATGGTCACTGTAGACAACTCTTCTGGCCCTTTACGCAGTTGTAGTGTAGGAAAAGCACTATACATTTACCCAACGAGGTAGCACTTACTGATTAGCCAGTAGAAAGTACTCCAGTTGAGTAGAGGTATTGCACAAAACGGCGGTGGCATCTTCGTGGGTAAATATGCTGGGCAGGATTCATTCTGGCACGATGCTCCTGTCACAAAAATTAAACCTCAACAGGAAGCACTTACAGATATAAATAAAGCAGGTGCCCGAGTTGAAGCTCAAATTCAGTAACGCATTCATCAGCACAATACATTCGGGAGCTAGGTCGAGGCTGGGCAGGTGTGCTGTTCTCCCCATATCTACCGTCAACAATTAGCTGTGATCCTGGATAGAGCTGTGCATCCATGACTTGCTCGAGCGCAATCCCCGTGTGGTTCCTGACTCCAGGAGGTTCTGTCTCCTCATCTGCTGCTCTGATCGGTCTCTGGCCCTTTATAAACAAGAGGCATGTGAACTGCATGGAAGCCACGCCCGTTTGGCCCCGCCCCACACACCAGCGGTGGGCATCGTCTTCCCGCCCTTTCCCCCCACTATGATGGACAGCTGACTCGAGGAACCCCGGGGCCCGTCGGCGCCGGTAAAGACACACATGGTCACTGTAGACATCTCTTCTGGCCCTTCACGCAGTTGTAGTGTAGGAAAAGCACTATACATTTACCCAACGAGGTAGCACTTACTGATTAGCCAGTAGAAAGTACTCCAGTTGAGTAGAGGTATTGCACAAAACGGCGGTGGCATCTTCGTGGGTAAATATGCAGGGCAGGATTCATTCTGGCACGATGCTCCTGTCACAAAAATTAAACCTCAACAGGAAGCACTTACAGATATAAATAAAGCAGGTGCCCGAGTTGAAGCTCAAATTCAGTAACGCATTCATCAGCACAATACATTCGGGAGCTAGGTCGAGGCTGGGCAGGTGTGCTGTTCTCCCCATATCTACCGTCAAAAATTAGCTGTGATCCTGGATAGAGCTGTGCATCCATGACTTGCTCGAGCGCAATCCCCGTGTGGTTCCTGACTCCAGGAGGTTCTGTCTCCTCATCTGCTGCTCTGATCGGTCTCTGGCCCTTTATAAACAAGAGGCATGTGAACTGCATGGAAGCCACGCCCGTTTGGCCCCGCCCCACACACCAGCGGTGGGCATCGTCTTCCCGCCCTTTCCCCCCACTATGATGGACAGCTGACTCGAGGAACCCCGGGGCCCGTCGGCGCCGGTAAACACACACATGGTCACTGTAGACATCTCTTCTGGCCCTTCACGCAGTTGTAGTGTAGGAAAAGCACTATACATTTACCCAACGAGGTAGCACTTACTGATTAGCCAGTAGAAAGTACTCCAGTTGAGTAGAGGTATTGCACAAAACGGCGGTGGCATCTTCGTGGGTAAATATGCAGGGCAGGATTCTTTCTGGCACGATGCTCCTGTCACAAAAATTAAACCTCAACAGGAAGCACTTACAGATATAAATAAAGCAGGTGCCCGAGTTGAAGCACAAATTCAGTAACGCATTCATCAGCACAATACATTCGGGAGCTAGGTCGAGGCTGGGCAGGTGTGCTGTTCTCCCCATATCTACCGTCAACAATTAGCTGTGATCCTGGATAGAGCTGTGCATCCATGACTTGCTCGAGCGCAATCCCCGTGTGGTTCCTGACTCCAGGAGGTTCTGTCTCCTCATCTGCTGCTCTGATCGGTCTCTGGCCCTTTATAAACAAGAGGCATGTGAACTGCATGGAAGCCACGCCCGTTTGGCCCCGCCCCACACACCAGCGGTGGGCATCGTCTTCCCGCCCTTTCCCCCCACTATGATGGACAGCTGACTCGAGGAACCCCGGGGCCCGTCGGCGCCGGTAAACACACACATGGTCACTGTAGACAACTCTCCGCCACTATGATGGACAGCTGACTCGAGGAACCCCGGGGCCCGTCGGCGCCCGTAAAGACACACATGGTCACTGTAGACAACTCTTCTGGCCCTTTACGCAGTTGTAGTGTAGGAAAAGCACTATATATTTACCCAACGAGGTAGCACTTACTGATTAGCCAGTAGAAAGTACTCCAGTTGAGTAGAGGTATTGCACAAAACGGCGGTGGCATCTTCGTGGGTAAATATGCTGGGCAGGATTCATTCTGGCACGATGCTCCTGTCACAAAAATTAAACCTCAACAGGAAGCACTTACAGATATAAATAAAGCAGGTGCCCGAGTTGAAGCTCAAATTCAGTAACGCATTCATCAGCACAATACATTCGGGAGCTAGGTCGAGGCTGGGCAGGTGTGCTGTTCTCCCCATATCTACCGTCAACAATTAGCTGTGATCCTGGATAGAGCTGTGCATCCATGACTTGCTCGAGCGCAATCCCCGTGTGGTTCCTGACTCCAGGAGGTTCTGTCTCCTCATCTGCTGCTCTGATCGGTCTCTGGCCCTTTATAAACAAGAGGCATGTGAACTGCATGGAAGCCACGCCCGTTTGGCCCCGCCCCACACACCAGCGGTGGGCATCGTCTTCCCGCCCTTTCCCCCCACTATGATGGACAGCTGACTCGAGGAACCCCGGGGCCCGTCGGCGCCGGTAAACACACACATGGTCACTGTAGACATCTCTTCTGGCCCTTCACGCAGTTGTAGTGTAGGAAAAGCACTATACATTTACCCAACGAGGTAGCACTTACTGATTAGCCAGTAGAAAGTACTCCAGTTGAGTAGAGGTATTGCACAAAACGGCGGTGGCATCTTCGTGGGTAAATATGCAGGGCAGGATTCTTTCTGGCACGATGCTCCTGTCACAAAAATTAAACCTCAACAGGAAGCACTTACAGATATAAATAAAGCAGGTGCCCGAGTTGAAGCTCAAATTCAGTAACGCATTCATCAGCACAATACATTCGGGAGCTAGGTCGAGGCTGGGCAGGTGTGCTGTTCTCCCCATATCTACCGTCAACAATTAGCTGTGATCCTGGATAGAGCTGTGCATCCATGACTTGCTCGAGCGCAATCCCCGTGTGGTTCCTGACTCCAGGAGGTTCTGTCTCCTCATCTGCTGCTCTGATCGGTCTCTGGCCCTTTATAAACAAGAGGCATGTGAACTGCATGGAAGCCACGCCCGTTTGGCCCCGCCCCACACACCAGCGGTGGGCATCGTCTTCCCGCCCTTTCCCCCCACTATGATGGACAGCTGACTCGAGGAACCCCGGGGCCCGTCGGCGCCGGTAAAGACACACATGGTCACTGTAGACATCTCTTCTGGCCCTTCACGCAGTTGTAGTGTAGGAAAAGCACTATACATTTACCCAACGAGGTAGCACTTACTGATTAGCCAGTAGAAAGTACTCCAGTTGAGTAGAGGTATTGCACAAAACGGCGGTGGCATCTTCGTGGGTAAATATGCAGGGCAGGATTCATTCTGGCACGATGCTCCTGTCACAAAAATTAAACCTCAACAGGAAGCACTTACAGATATAAATAAAGCAGGTGCCCGAGTTGAAGCTCAAATTCAGTAACGCATTCATCAGCACAATACATTCGGGAGCTAGGTCGAGGCTGGGCAGGTGTGCTGTTCTCCCCATATCTACCGTCAACAATTAGCTGTGATCCTGGATAGAGCTGTGCATCCATGACTTGCTCGAGCGCAATCCCCGTGTGGTTCCTGACTCCAGGAGGTTCTGTCTCCTCATCTGCTGCTCTGATCGGTCTCTGGCCCTTTATAAACAAGAGGCATGTGAACTGCATGGAAGCCACGCCCGTTTGGCCCCGCCCCACACACCAGCGGTGGGCATCGTCTTCCCGCCCTTTCCCCCCACTATGATGGACAGCTGACTCGAGGAACCCCGGGGCCCGTCGGCGCCGGTAAACACACACATGGTCACTGTAGACAACTCTCCGCCACTATGATGGACAGCTGACTCGAGGAACCCCGGGGCCCGTCGGCGCCGGTAAACACACACATGGTCACTGTAGACAACTCTCCGCCACTATGATGGACAGCTGACTCGAGGAACCCCGGGGCCCGTCGGCGCCGGTAAAGACACACATGGTCACTGTAGACAACTCTTCTGGCCCTTTACGCAGTTGTAGTGTAGGAAAAGCACTATACATTTACCCAACGAGGTAGCACTTACTGATTAGCCAGTAGAAAGTACTCCAGTTGAGTAGAGGTATTGCACAAAACGGCGGTGGCATCTTCGTGGGTAAATATGCTGGGCAGGATTCATTCTGGCACGATGCTCCTGTCACAAAAATTAAACCTCAACAGGAAGCACTTACAGATATAAATAAAGCAGGTGCCCGAGTTGAAGCTCAAATTCAGTAACGCATTCATCAGCACAATACATTCGGGAGCTAGGTCGAGGCTGGGCAGGTGTGCTGTTCTCCTCATATCTACCGTCAACAATTAGCTGTGATCCTGGATAGAGCTGTGCATCCATGACTTGCTCGAGCGCAATCCCCGTGTGGTTCCTGACTCCAGGAGGTTCTGTCTCCTCATCTGCTGCTCTGATCGGTCTCTGGCCCTTTATAAACAAGAGGCATGTGAACTGCATGGAAGCCACGCCCGTTTGGCCCCGCCCCACACACCAGCGGTGGGCATCGTCTTCCCGCCCTTTCCCCCCACTATGATGGACAGCTGACTCGAGGAACCCCGGGGCCCGTCGGCGCCGGTAAACACACACATGGTCACTGTAGACAACTCTTCTGGCCCTTTACGCAGTTGTAGTGTAGGAAAAGCACTATACATTTACCCAACGAGGTAGCACTTACTGATTAGCCAGTAGAAAGTACTCCAGTTGAGTAGAGGTATTGCACAAAACGGCGGTGGCATCTTCGTGGGTAAATATGCTGGGCAGGATTCATTCTGGCACGATGCTCCTGTCACAAAAATTAAACCTCAACAGGAAGCACTTACAGATATAAATAAAGCAGGTGCCCGAGTTGAAGCTCAAATTCAGTAACGCATTCATCAGCACAATACATTCGGGAGCTAGGTCGAGGCTGGGCAGGTGTGCTGTTCTCCCCATATCTACCGTCAACAATTAGCTGTGATCCTGGATAGAGCTGTGCATCCATGACTTGCTCGAGCGCAATCCCCGTGTGGTTCCTGACTCCAGGAGGTTCTGTCTCCTCATCTGCTGCTCTGATCGGTCTCTGGCCCTTTATAAACAAGAGGCATGTGAACTGCATGGAAGCCACGCCCGTTTGGCCCCGCCCCACACACCAGCGGTGGGCATCGTCTTCCCGCCCTTTCCCCCCACTATGATGGACAGCTGACTCGAGGAACCCCGGGGCCCGTCGGCGCCGGTAAAGACACACATGGTCACTGTAGACAACTCTTCTGGCCCTTTACGCAGTTGTAGTGTAGGAAAAGCACTATACATTTACCCAACGAGGTAGCACTTACTGATTAGCCAGTAGAAAGTACTCCAGTTGAGTAGAGGTATTGCACAAAACGGCGGTGGCATCTTCGTGGGTAAATATGCTGGGCAGGATTCATTCTGGCACGATGCTCCTGTCACAAAAATTAAACCTCAACAGGAAGCACTTACAGATATAAATAAAGCAGGTGCCCGAGTTGAAGCTCAAATTCAGTAACGCATTCATCAGCACAATACATTCGGGAGCTAGGTCGAGGCTGGGCAGGTGTGCTGTTCTCCCCATATCTACCGTCAACAATTAGCTGTGATCCTGGATAGAGCTGTGCATCCATGACTTGCTCGAGCGCAATCCCCGTGTGGTTCCTGACTCCAGGAGGTTCTGTCTCCTCATCTGCTGCTCTGATCGGTCTCTGGCCCTTTATAAACAAGAGGCATGTGAACTGCATGGAAGCCACGCCCGTTTGGCCCCGCCCCACACACCAGCGGTGGGCATCGTCTTCCCGCCCTTTCCCCCCACTATGATGGACAGCTGACTCGAGGAACCCCGGGGCCCGTCGGCGCCGGTAAAGACACACATGGTCACTGTAGACATCTCTTCTGGCCCTTCACGCAGTTGTAGTGTAGGAAAAGCACTATACATTTACCCAACGAGGTAGCACTTACTGATTAGCCAGTAGAAAGTACTCCAGTTGAGTAGAGGTATTGCACAAAACGGCGGTGGCATCTTCGTGGGTAAATATGCTGGGCAGGATTCATTCTGGCACGATGCTCCTGTCACAAAAATTAAACCTCAACAGGAAGCACTTACAGATATAAATAAAGCAGGTGCCCGAGTTGAAGCTCAAATTCAGTAACGCATTCATCAGCACAATACATTCGGGAGCTAGGTCGAGGCTGGGCAGGTGTGCTGTTCTCCCCATATCTACCGTCAACAATTAGCTGTGATCCTGGATAGAGCTGTGCATCCATGACTTGCTCGAGCGCAATCCCCGTGTGGTTCCTGACTCCAGGAGGTTCTGTCTCCTCATCTGCTGCTCTGATCGGTCTCTGGCCCTTTATAAACAAGAGGCATGTGAACTGCATGGAAGCCACGCCCGTTTGGCCCCGCCCCACACACCAGCGGTGGGCATCGTCTTCCCGCCCTTTCCCCCCACTATGATGGACAGCTGACTCGAGGAACCCCGGGGCCCGTCGGCGCCGGTAAAGACACACATGGTCACTGTAGACATCTCTTCTGGCCCTTCACGCAGTTGTAGTGTAGGAAAAGCACTATACATTTACCCAACGAGGTAGCACTTACTGATTAGCCAGTAGAAAGTACTCCAGTTGAGTAGAGGTATTGCACAAAACGGCGGTGGCATCTTCGTGGGTAAATATGCAGGGCAGGATTCATTCTGGCACGATGCTCCTGTCACAAAAATTAAACCTCAACAGGAAGCACTTACAGATATAAATAAAGCAGGTGCCCGAGTTGAAGCTCAAATTCAGTAACGCATTCATCAGCACAATACATTCGGGAGCTAGGTCGAGGCTGGGCAGGTGTGCTGTTCTCCCCATATCTACCGTCAACAATTAGCTGTGATCCTGGATAGAGCTGTGCATCCATGACTTGCTCGAGCGCAATCCCCGTGTGGTTCCTGACTCCAGGAGGTTCTGTCTCCTCATCTGCTGCTCTGATCGGTCTCTGGCCCTTTATAAACAAGAGGCATGTGAACTGCATGGAAGCCACGCCCGTTTGGCCCCGCCCCACACACCAGCGGTGGGCATCGTCTTCCCGCCCTTTCCCCCCACTATGATGGACAGCTGACTCGAGGAACCCCGGGGCCCGTCGGCGCCGGTAAACACACACATGGTCACTGTAGACATCTCTTCTGGCCCTTCACGCAGTTGTAGTGTAGGAAAAGCACTATACATTTACCCAACGAGGTAGCACTTACTGATTAGCCAGTAGAAAGTACTCCAGTTGAGTAGAGGTATTGCACAAAACGGCGGTGGCATCTTCGTGGGTAAATATGCAGGGCAGGATTCTTTCTGGCACGATGCTCCTGTCACAAAAATTAAACCTCAACAGGAAGCACTTACAGATATAAATAAAGCAGGTGCCCGAGTTGAAGCTCAAATTCAGTAACGCATTCATCAGCACAATACATTCGGGAGCTAGGTCGAGGCTGGGCAGGTGTGCTGTTCTCCCCATATCTACCGTCAACAATTAGCTGTGATCCTGGATAGAGCTGTGCATCCATGACTTGCTCGAGCGCAATCCCTGTGTGGTTCCTGACTCCAGGAGGTTCTGTCTCCTCATCTGCTGCTCTGATCGGTCTCTGGCCCTTTATAAACAAGAGGCATGTGAACTGCATGGAAGCCACGCCCGTTTGGCCCCGCCCCACACACCAGCGGTGGGCATCGTCTTCCCGCCCTTTCCCCCCACTATGATGGACAGCTGACTCGAGGAACCCCGGGGCCCGTCGGCGCCGGTAAACACACACATGGTCACTGTAGACAACTCTCCGCCACTATGATGGACAGCTGACTCGAGGAACCCCGGGGCCCGTCGGCGCCCGTAAAGACACACATGGTCACTGTAGACAACTCTTCTGGCCCTTTACGCAGTTGTAGTGTAGGAAAAGCACTATATATTTACCCAACGAGGTAGCACTTACTGATTAGCCAGTAGAAAGTACTCCAGTTGAGTAGAGGTATTGCACAAAACGGCGGTGGCATCTTCGTGGGTAAATATGCTGGGCAGGATTCATTCTGGCACGATGCTCCTGTCACAAAAATTAAACCTCAACAGGAAGCACTTACAGATATAAATAAAGCAGGTGCCCGAGTTGAAGCTCAAATTCAGTAACGCATTCATCAGCACAATACATTCGGGAGCTAGGTCGAGGCTGGGCAGGTGTGCTGTTCTCCCCATATCTACCGTCAACAATTAGCTGTGATCCTGGATAGAGCTGTGCATCCATGACTTGCTCGAGCGCAATCCCCGTGTGGTTCCTGACTCCAGGAGGTTCTGTCTCCTCATCTGCTGCTCTGATCGGTCTCTGGCCCTTTATAAACAAGAGGCATGTGAACTGCATGGAAGCCACGCCAGTTTGGCCCCGCCCCACACACCAGCGGTGGGCATCGTCTTCCCGCCCTTTCCCCCCACTATGATGGACAGCTGACTCGAGGAACCCCGGGGCCCGTCGGCGCCGGTAAAGACACACATGGTCACTGTAGACATCTCTTCTGGCCCTTCACGCAGTTGTAGTGTAGGAAAAGCACTATACATTTACCCAACGAGGTAGCACTTACTGATTAGCCAGTAGAAAGTACTCCAGTTGAGTAGAGGTATTGCACAAAACGGCGGTGGCATCTTCGTGGGTAAATATGCAGGGCAGGATTCATTCTGGCACGATGCTCCTGTCACAAAAATTAAACCTCAACAGGAAGCACTTACAGATATAAATAAAGCAGGTGCCCGAGTTGAAGCTCAAATTCAGTAACGCATTCATCAGCACAATACATTCGGGAGCTAGGTCGAGGCTGGGCAGGTGTGCTGTTCTCCCCATATCTACCGTCAACAATTAGCTGTGATCCTGGATAGAGCTGTGCATCCATGACTTGCTCGAGCGCAATCCCCGTGTGGTTCCTGACTCCAGGAGGTTCTGTCTCCTCATCTGCTGCTCTGATCGGTCTCTGGCCCTTTATAAACAAGAGGCATGTGAACTGCATGGAAGCCACGCCCGTTTGGCCCCGCCCCACACACCAGCGGTGGGCATCGTCTTCCCGCCCTTTCCCCCCACTATGATGGACAGCTGACTCGAGGAACCCCGGGGCCCGTCGGCGCCGGTAAACACACACATGGTCACTGTAGACATCTCTTCTGGCCCTTCACGCAGTTGTAGTGTAGGAAAAGCACTATACATTTACCCAACGAGGTAGCACTTACTGATTAGCCAGTAGAAAGTACTCCAGTTGAGTAGAGGTATTGCACAAAACGGCGGTGGCATCTTCGTGGGTAAATATGCAGGGCAGGATTCTTTCTGGCACGATGCTCCTGTCACAAAAATTAAACCTCAACAGGAAGCACTTACAGATATAAATAAAGCAGGTGCCCGAGTTGAAGCTCAAATTCAGTAACGCATTCATCAGCACAATACATTCGGGAGCTAGGTCGAGGCTGGGCAGGTGTGCTGTTCTCCCCATATCTACCGTCAACAATTAGCTGTGATCCTGGATAGAGCTGTGCATCCATGACTTGCTCGAGCGCAATCCCCGTGTGGTTCCTGACTCCAGGAGGTTCTGTCTCCTCATCTGCTGCTCTGATCGGTCTCTGGCCCTTTATAAACAAGAGGCATGTGAACTGCATGGAAGCCACGCCCGTTTGGCCCCGCCCCACACACCAGCGGTGGGCATCGTCTTCCCGCCCTTTCCCCCCACTATGATGGACAGCTGACTCGAGGAACCCCGGGGCCCGTCGGCGCCGGTAAACACACACATGGTCACTGTAGACAACTCTCCGCCACTATGATGGACAGCTGACTCGAGGAACCCCGGGGCCCGTCGGCGCCGGTAAACACACACATGGTCACTGTAGACAACTCTCCGCCACTATGATGGACAGCTGACTCGAGGAACCCCGGGGCCCGTCGGCGCCGGTAAAGACACACATGGTCACTGTAGACAACTCTTCTGGCCCTTTACGCAGTTGTAGTGTAGGAAAAGCACTATACATTTACCCAACGAGGTAGCACTTACTGATTAGCCAGTAGAAAGTACTCCAGTTGAGTAGAGGTATTGCACAAAACGGCGGTGGCATCTTCGTGGGTAAATATGCTGGGCAGGATTCATTCTGGCACGATGCTCCTGTCACAAAAATTAAACCTCAACAGGAAGCACTTACAGATATAAATAAAGCAGGTGCCCGAGTTGAAGCTCAAATTCAGTAACGCATTCATCAGCACAATACATTCGGGAGCTAGGTCGAGGCTGGGCAGGTGTGCTGTTCTCCCCATATCTACCGTCAACAATTAGCTGTGATCCTGGATAGAGCTGTGCATCCATGACTTGCTCGAGCGCAATCCCCGTGTGGTTCCTGACTCCAGGAGGTTCTGTCTCCTCATCTGCTGCTCTGATCGGTCTCTGGCCCTTTATAAACAAGAGGCATGTGAACTGCATGGAAGCCACGCCCGTTTGGCCCCGCCCCACACACCAGCGGTGGGCATCGTCTTCCCGCCCTTTCCCCCCACTATGATGGACAGCTGACTCGAGGAACCCCGGGGCCCGTCGGCGCCGGTAAACACACACATGGTCACTGTAGACATCTCTTCTGGCCCTTCACGCAGTTGTAGTGTAGGAAAAGCACTATACATTTACCCAACGAGGTAGCACTTACTGATTAGCCAGTAGAAAGTACTCCAGTTGAGTAGAGGTATTGCACAAAACGGCGGTGGCATCTTCGTGGGTAAATATGCAGGGCAGGATTCATTCTGGCACGATGCTCCTGTCACAAAAATTAAACCTCAACAGGAAGCACTTACAGATATAAATAAAGCAGGTGCCCGAGTTGAAGCTCAAATTCAGTAACGCATTCATCAGCACAATACATTCGGGAGCTAGGTCGAGGCTGGGCAGGTGTGCTGTTCTCCCCATATCTACCGTCAACAATTAGCTGTGATCCTGGATAGAGCTGTGCATCCATGACTTGCTCGAGCGCAATCCCCGTGTGGTTCCTGACTCCAGGAGGTTCTGTCTCCTCATCTGCTGCTCTGATCGGTCTCTGGCCCTTTATAAACAAGAGGCATGTGAACTGCATGGAAGCCACGCCCGTTTGGCCCCGCCCCACACACCAGCGGTGGGCATCGTCTTCCCGCCCTTTCCCCCCACTATGATGGACAGCTGACTCGAGGAACCCCGGGGCCCGTCGGCGCCGGTAAACACACACATGGTCACTGTAGACATCTCTTCTGGCCCTTCACGCAGTTGTAGTGTAGGAAAAGCACTATACATTTACCCAACGAGGTAGCACTTACTGATTAGCCAGTAGAAAGTACTCCAGTTGAGTAGAGGTATTGCACAAAACGGCGGTGGCATCTTCGTGGGTAAATATGCAGGGCAGGATTCTTTCTGGCACGATGCTCCTGTCACAAAAATTAAACCTCAACAGGAAGCACTTACAGATATAAATAAAGCAGGTGCCCGAGTTGAAGCTCAAATTCAGTAACGCATTCATCAGCACAATACATTCGGGAGCTAGGTCGAGGCTGGGCAGGTGTGCTGTTCTCCCCATATCTACCGTCAACAATTAGCTGTGATCCTGGATAGAGTTGTGCATCCATGACTTGCTCGAGCGCAATCCCCGTGTGGTTCCTGACTCCAGGAGGTTCTGTCTCCTCATCTGCTGCTCTGATCGGTCTCTGGCCCTTTATAAACAAGAGGCATGTGAACTGCATGGAAGCCACGCCCGTTTGGCCCCGCCCCACACACCAGCGGTGGGCATCGTCTTCCCGCCCTTTCCCCCCACTATGATGGACAGCTGACTCGAGGAACCCCGGGGCCCGTCGGCGCCGGTAAACACACACATGGTCACTGTAGACAACTCTTCTGGCCCTTTACGCAGTTGTAGTGTAGGAAAAGCACTATACATTTACCCAACGAGGTAGCACTTACTGATTAGCCAGTAGAAAGTACTCCAGTTGAGTAGAGGTATTGCACAAAACGGCGGTGGCATCTTCGTGGGTAAATATGCTGGGCAGGATTCATTCTGGCACGATGCTCCTGTCACAAAAATTAAACCTCAACAGGAAGCACTTACAGATATAAATAAAGCAGGTGCCCGAGTTGAAGCTCAAATTCAGTAACGCATTCATCAGCACAATACATTCGGGAGCTAGGTCGAGGCTGGGCAGGTGTGCTGTTCTCCCCATATCTACCGTCAACAATTAGCTGTGATCCTGGATAGAGCTGTGCATCCATGACTTGCTCGAGCGCAATCCCCGTGTGGTTCCTGACTCCAGGAGGTTCTGTCTCCTCATCTGCTGCTCTGATCGGTCTCTGGCCCTTTATAAACAAGAGGCATGTGAACTGCATGGAAGCCACGCCCGTTTGGCCCCGCCCCACACACCAGCGGTGGGCATCGTCTTCCCGCCCTTTCCCCCCACTATGATGGACAGCTGACTCGAGGAACCCCGGGGCCCGTCGGCGCCGGTAAAGACACACATGGTCACTGTAGACATCTCTTCTGGCCCTTCACGCAGTTGTAGTGTAGGAAAAGCACTATACATTTACCCAACGAGGTAGCACTTACTGATTAGCCAGTAGAAAGTACTCCAGTTGAGTAGAGGTATTGCACAAAACGGCGGTGGCATCTTCGTGGGTAAATATGCAGGGCAGGATTCATTCTGGCACGATGCTCCTGTCACAAAAATTAAACCTCAACAGGAAGCACTTACAGATATAAATAAAGCAGGTGCCCGAGTTGAAGCTCAAATTCAGTAACGCATTCATCAGCACAATACATTCGGGAGCTAGGTCGAGGCTGGGCAGGTGTGCTGTTCTCCCCATATCTACCGTCAACAATTAGCTGTGATCCTGGATAGAGCTGTGCATCCATGACTTGCTCGAGCGCAATCCCCGTGTGGTTCCTGACTCCAGGAGGTTCTGTCTCCTCATCTGCTGCTCTGATCGGTCTCTGGCCCTTTATAAACAAGAGGCATGTGAACTGCATGGAAGCCACGCCCGTTTGGCCCCGCCCCACACACCAGCGGTGGGCATCGTCTTCCCGCCCTTTCCCCCCACTATGATGGACAGCTGACTCGAGGAACCCCGGGGCCCGTCGGCGCCGGTAAAGACACACATGGTCACTGTAGACATCTCTTCTGGCCCTTCACGCAGTTGTAGTGTAGGAAAAGCACTATACATTTACCCAACGAGGTAGCACTTACTGATTAGCCAGTAGAAAGTACTCCAGTTGAGTAGAGGTATTGCACAAAACGGCGGTGGCATCTTCGTGGGTAAATATGCAGGGCAGGATTCATTCTGGCACGATGCTCCTGTCACAAAAATTAAACCTCAACAGGAAGCACTTACAGATATAAATAAAGCAGGTGCCCGAGTTGAAGCTCAAATTCAGTAACGCATTCATCAGCACAATACATTCGGGAGCTAGGTCGAGGCTGGGCAGGTGTGCTGTTCTCCCCATATCTACCGTCAACAATTAGCTGTGATCCTGGATAGAGCTGTGCATCCATGACTTGCTCGAGCGCAATCCCCGTGTGGTTCCTGACTCCAGGAGGTTCTGTCTCCTCATCTGCTGCTCTGATCGGTCTCTGGCCCTTTATAAACAAGAGGCATGTGAACTGCATGGAAGCCACGCCCGTTTGGCCCCGCCCCACACACCAGCGGTGGGCATCGTCTTCCCGCCCTTTCCCCCCACTATGATGGACAGCTGACTCGAGGAACCCCGGGGCCCGTCGGCGCCGGTAAACACACACATGGTCACTGTAGACATCTCTTCTGGCCCTTCACGCAGTTGTAGTGTAGGAAAAGCACTATACATTTACCCAACGAGGTAGCACTTACTGATTAGCCAGTAGAAAGTACTCCAGTTGAGTAGAGGTATTGCACAAAACGGCGGTGGCATCTTCGTGGGTAAATATGCAGGGCAGGATTCTTTCTGGCACGATGCTCCTGTCACAAAAATTAAACCTCAACAGGAAGCACTTACAGATATAAATAAAGCAGGTGCCCGAGTTGAAGCTCAAATTCAGTAACGCATTCATCAGCACAATACATTCGGGAGCTAGGTCGAGGCTGGGCAGGTGTGCTGTTCTCCCCATATCTACCGTCAACAATTAGCTGTGATCCTGGATAGAGCTGTGCATCCATGACTTGCTCGAGCGCAATCCCCGTGTGGTTCCTGACTCCAGGAGGTTCTGTCTCCTCATCTGCTGCTCTGATCGGTCTCTGGCCCTTTATAAACAAGAGGCATGTGAACTGCATGGAAGCCACGCCCGTTTGGCCCCGCCCCACACACCAGCGGTGGGCATCGTCTTCCCGCCCTTTCCCCCCACTATGATGGACAGCTGACTCGAGGAACCCCGGGGCCCGTCGGCGCCGGTAAACACACACATGGTCACTGTAGACAACTCTCCGCCACTATGATGGACAGCTGACTCGAGGAACCCCGGGGCCCGTCGGCGCCGGTAAACACACACATGGTCACTGTAGACAACTCTCCGCCACTATGATGGACAGCTGACTCGAGGAACCCCGGGGCCCGTCGGCGCCCGTAAAGACACACATGGTCACTGTAGACAACTCTTCTGGCCCTTTACGCAGTTGTAGTGTAGGAAAAGCACTATATATTTACCCAACGAGGTAGCACTTACTGATTAGCCAGTAGAAAGTACTCCAGTTGAGTAGAGGTATTGCACAAAACGGCGGTGGCATCTTCGTGGGTAAATATGCTGGGCAGGATTCATTCTGGCACGATGCTCCTGTCACAAAAATTAAACCTCAACAGGAAGCACTTACAGATATAAATAAAGCAGGTGCCCGAGTTGAAGCTCAAATTCAGTAACGCATTCATCAGCACAATACATTCGGGAGCTAGGTCGAGGCTGGGCAGGTGTGCTGTTCTCCCCATATCTACCGTCAACAATTAGCTGTGATCCTGGATAGAGCTGTGCATCCATGACTTGCTCGAGCGCAATCCCCGTGTGGTTCCTGACTCCAGGAGGTTCTGTCTCCTCATCTGCTGCTCTGATCGGTCTCTGGCCCTTTATAAACAAGAGGCATGTGAACTGCATGGAAGCCACGCCCGTTTGGCCCCGCCCCACACACCAGCGGTGGGCATCGTCTTCCCGCCCTTTCCCCCCACTATGATGGACAGCTGACTCGAGGAACCCCGGGGCCCGTCGGCGCCGGTAAACACACACATGGTCACTGTAGACATCTCTTCTGGCCCTTCACGCAGTTGTAGTGTAGGAAAAGCACTATACATTTACCCAACGAGGTAGCACTTACTGATTAGCCAGTAGAAAGTACTCCAGTTGAGTAGAGGTATTGCACAAAACGGCGGTGGCATCTTCGTGGGTAAATATGCAGGGCAGGATTCTTTCTGGCACGATGCTCCTGTCACAAAAATTAAACCTCAACAGGAAGCACTTACAGATATAAATAAAGCAGGTGCCCGAGTTGAAGCTCAAATTCAGTAACGCATTCATCAGCACAATACATTCGGGAGCTAGGTCGAGGCTGGGCAGGTGTGCTGTTCTCCCCATATCTACCGTCAACAATTAGCTGTGATCCTGGATAGAGCTGTGCATCCATGACTTGCTCGAGCGCAATCCCCGTGTGGTTCCTGACTCCAGGAGGTTCTGTCTCCTCATCTGCTGCTCTGATCGGTCTCTGGCCCTTTATAAACAAGAGGCATGTGAACTGCATGGAAGCCACGCCCGTTTGGCCCCGCCCCACACACCAGCGGTGGGCATCGTCTTCCCGCCCTTTCCCCCCACTATGATGGACAGCTGACTCGAGGAACCCCGGGGCCCGTCGGCGCCGGTAAAGACACACATGGTCACTGTAGACATCTCTTCTGGCCCTTCACGCAGTTGTAGTGTAGGAAAAGCACTATACATTTACCCAACGAGGTAGCACTTACTGATTAGCCAGTAGAAAGTACTCCAGTTGAGTAGAGGTATTGCACAAAACGGCGGTGGCATCTTCGTGGGTAAATATGCAGGGCAGGATTCTTTCTGGCACGATGCTCCTGTCACAAAAATTAAACCTCAACAGGAAGCACTTACAGATATAAATAAAGCAGGTGCCCGAGTTGAAGCTCAAATTCAGTAACGCATTCATCAGCACAATACATTCGGGAGCTAGGTCGAGGCTGGGCAGGTGTGCTGTTCTCCCCATATCTACCGTCAACAATTAGCTGTGATCCTGGATAGAGCTGTGCATCCATGACTTGCTCGAGCGCAATCCCCGTGTGGTTCCTGACTCCAGGAGGTTCTGTCTCCTCATCTGCTGCTCTGATCGGTCTCTGGCCCTTTATAAACAAGAGGCATGTGAACTGCATGGAAGCCACGCCCGTTTGGCCCCGCCCCACACACCAGCGGTGGGCATCGTCTTCCCGCCCTTTCCCCCCACTATGATGGACAGCTGACTCGAGGAACCCCGGGGCCCGTCGGCGCCGGTAAACACACACATGGTCACTGTAGACAACTCTCCGCCACTATGATGGACAGCTGACTCGAGGAACCCCGGGGCCCGTCGGCGCCGGTAAACACACACATGGTCACTGTAGACAACTCTCCGCCACTATGATGGACAGCTGACTCGAGGAACCCCGGGGCCCGTCGGCGCCGGTAAAGACACACATGGTCACTGTAGACAACTCTTCTGGCCCTTTACGCAGTTGTAGTGTAGGAAAAGCACTATACATTTACCCAACGAGGTAGCACTTACTGATTAGCCAGTAGAAAGTACTCCAGTTGAGTAGAGGTATTGCACAAAACGGCGGTGGCATCTTCGTGGGTAAATATGCTGGGCAGGATTCATTCTGGCACGATGCTCCTGTCACAAAAATTAAACCTCAACAGGAAGCACTTACAGATATAAATAAAGCAGGTGCCCGAGTTGAAGCTCAAATTCAGTAACGCATTCATCAGCACAATACATTCGGGAGCTAGGTCGAGGCTGGGCAGGTGTGCTGTTCTCCTCATATCTACCGTCAACAATTAGCTGTGATCCTGGATAGAGCTGTGCATCCATGACTTGCTCGAGCGCAATCCCCGTGTGGTTCCTGACTCCAGGAGGTTCTGTCTCCTCATCTGCTGCTCTGATCGGTCTCTGGCCCTTTATAAACAAGAGGCATGTGAACTGCATGGAAGCCACGCCCGTTTGGCCCCGCCCCACACACCAGCGGTGGGCATCGTCTTCCCGCCCTTTCCCCCCACTATGATGGACAGCTGACTCGAGGAACCCCGGGGCCCGTCGGCGCCGGTAAACACACACATGGTCACTGTAGACAACTCTTCTGGCCCTTTACGCAGTTGTAGTGTAGGAAAAGCACTATACATTTACCCAACGAGGTAGCACTTACTGATTAGCCAGTAGAAAGTACTCCAGTTGAGTAGAGGTATTGCACAAAACGGCGGTGGCATCTTCGTGGGTAAATATGCTGGGCAGGATTCATTCTGGCACGATGCTCCTGTCACAAAAATTAAACCTCAACAGGAAGCACTTACAGATATAAATAAAGCAGGTGCCCGAGTTGAAGCTCAAATTCAGTAACGCATTCATCAGCACAATACATTCGGGAGCTAGGTCGAGGCTGGGCAGGTGTGCTGTTCTCCCCATATCTACCGTCAACAATTAGCTGTGATCCTGGATAGAGCTGTGCATCCATGACTTGCTCGAGCGCAATCCCCGTGTGGTTCCTGACTCCAGGAGGTTCTGTCTCCTCATCTGCTGCTCTGATCGGTCTCTGGCCCTTTATAAACAAGAGGCATGTGAACTGCATGGAAGCCACGCCCGTTTGGCCCCGCCCCACACACCAGCGGTGGGCATCGTCTTCCCGCCCTTTCCCCCCACTATGATGGACAGCTGACTCGAGGAACCCCGGGGCCCGTCGGCGCCGGTAAAGACACACATGGTCACTGTAGACAACTCTTCTGGCCCTTTACGCAGTTGTAGTGTAGGAAAAGCACTATACATTTACCCAACGAGGTAGCACTTACTGATTAGCCAGTAGAAAGTACTCCAGTTGAGTAGAGGTATTGCACAAAACGGCGGTGGCATCTTCGTGGGTAAATATGCTGGGCAGGATTCATTCTGGCACGATGCTCCTGTCACAAAAATTAAACCTCAACAGGAAGCACTTACAGATATAAATAAAGCAGGTGCCCGAGTTGAAGCTCAAATTCAGTAACGCATTCATCAGCACAATACATTCGGGAGCTAGGTCGAGGCTGGGCAGGTGTGCTGTTCTCCCCATATCTACCGTCAACAATTAGCTGTGATCCTGGATAGAGCTGTGCATCCATGACTTGCTCGAGCGCAATCCCCGTGTGGTTCCTGACTCCAGGAGGTTCTGTCTCCTCATCTGCTGCTCTGATCGGTCTCTGGCCCTTTATAAACAAGAGGCATGTGAACTGCATGGAAGCCACGCCCGTTTGGCCCCGCCCCACACACCAGCGGTGGGCATCGTCTTCCCGCCCTTTCCCCCCACTATGATGGACAGCTGACTCGAGGAACCCCGGGGCCCGTCGGCGCCGGTAAAGACACACATGGTCACTGTAGACATCTCTTCTGGCCCTTCACGCAGTTGTAGTGTAGGAAAAGCACTATACATTTACCCAACGAGGTAGCACTTACTGATTAGCCAGTAGAAAGTACTCCAGTTGAGTAGAGGTATTGCACAAAACGGCGGTGGCATCTTCGTGGGTAAATATGCAGGGCAGGATTCATTCTGGCACGATGCTCCTGTCACAAAAATTAAACCTCAACAGGAAGCACTTACAGATATAAATAAAGCAGGTGCCCGAGTTGAAGCTCAAATTCAGTAACGCATTCATCAGCACAATACATTCGGGAGCTAGGTCGAGGCTGGGCAGGTGTGCTGTTCTCCCCATATCTACCGTCAACAATTAGCTGTGATCCTGGATAGAGCTGTGCATCCATGACTTGCTCGAGCGCAATCCCCGTGTGGTTCCTGACTCCAGGAGGTTCTGTCTCCTCATCTGCTGCTCTGATCGGTCTCTGGCCCTTTATAAACAAGAGGCATGTGAACTGCATGGAAGCCACGCCCGTTTGGCCCCGCCCCACACACCAGCGGTGGGCATCGTCTTCCCGCCCTTTCCCCCCACTATGATGGACAGCTGACTCGAGGAACCCCGGGGCCCGTCGGCGCCGGTAAACACACACATGGTCACTGTAGACATCTCTTCTGGCCCTTCACGCAGTTGTAGTGTAGGAAAAGCACTATACATTTACCCAACGAGGTAGCACTTACTGATTAGCCAGTAGAAAGTACTCCAGTTGAGTAGAGGTATTGCACAAAACGGCGGTGGCATCTTCGTGGGTAAATATGCAGGGCAGGATTCTTTCTGGCACGATGCTCCTGTCACAAAAATTAAACCTCAACAGGAAGCACTTACAGATATAAATAAAGCAGGTGCCCGAGTTGAAGCTCAAATTCAGTAACGCATTCATCAGCACAATACATTCGGGAGCTAGGTCGAGGCTGGGCAGGTGTGCTGTTCTCCCCATATCTACCGTCAACAATTAGCTGTGATCCTGGATAGAGCTGTGCATCCATGACTTGCTCGAGCGCAATCCCTGTGTGGTTCCTGACTCCAGGAGGTTCTGTCTCCTCATCTGCTGCTCTGATCGGTCTCTGGCCCTTTATAAACAAGAGGCATGTGAACTGCATGGAAGCCACGCCCGTTTGGCCCCGCCCCACACACCAGCGGTGGGCATCGTCTTCCCGCCCTTTCCCCCCACTATGATGGACAGCTGACTCGAGGAACCCCGGGGCCCGTCGGCGCCGGTAAACACACACATGGTCACTGTAGACAACTCTCCGCCACTATGATGGACAGCTGACTCGAGGAACCCCGGGGCCCGTCGGCGCCCGTAAAGACACACATGGTCACTGTAGACAACTCTTCTGGCCCTTTACGCAGTTGTAGTGTAGGAAAAGCACTATATATTTACCCAACGAGGTAGCACTTACTGATTAGCCAGTAGAAAGTACTCCAGTTGAGTAGAGGTATTGCACAAAACGGCGGTGGCATCTTCGTGGGTAAATATGCTGGGCAGGATTCATTCTGGCACGATGCTCCTGTCACAAAAATTAAACCTCAACAGGAAGCACTTACAGATATAAATAAAGCAGGTGCCCGAGTTGAAGCTCAAATTCAGTAACGCATTCATCAGCACAATACATTCGGGAGCTAGGTCGAGGCTGGGCAGGTGTGCTGTTCTCCCCATATCTACCGTCAACAATTAGCTGTGATCCTGGATAGAGCTGTGCATCCATGACTTGCTCGAGCGCAATCCCCGTGTGGTTCCTGACTCCAGGAGGTTCTGTCTCCTCATCTGCTGCTCTGATCGGTCTCTGGCCCTTTATAAACAAGAGGCATGTGAACTGCATGGAAGCCACGCCCGTTTGGCCCCGCCCCACACACCAGCGGTGGGCATCGTCTTCCCGCCCTTTCCCCCCACTATGATGGACAGCTGACTCGAGGAACCCCGGGGCCCGTCGGCGCCGGTAAAGACACACATGGTCACTGTAGACATCTCTTCTGGCCCTTCACGCAGTTGTAGTGTAGGAAAAGCACTATACATTTACCCAACGAGGTAGCACTTACTGATTAGCCAGTAGAAAGTACTCCAGTTGAGTAGAGGTATTGCACAAAACGGCGGTGGCATCTTCGTGGGTAAATATGCAGGGCAGGATTCATTCTGGCACGATGCTCCTGTCACAAAAATTAAACCTCAACAGGAAGCACTTACAGATATAAATAAAGCAGGTGCCCGAGTTGAAGCTCAAATTCAGTAACGCATTCATCAGCACAATACATTCGGGAGCTAGGTCGAGGCTGGGCAGGTGTGCTGTTCTCCCCATATCTACCGTCAACAATTAGCTGTGATCCTGGATAGAGCTGTGCATCCATGACTTGCTCGAGCGCAATCCCCGTGTGGTTCCTGACTCCAGGAGGTTCTGTCTCCTCATCTGCTGCTCTGATCGGTCTCTGGCCCTTTATAAACAAGAGGCATGTGAACTGCATGGAAGCCACGCCCGTTTGGCCCCGCCCCACACACCAGCGGTGGGCATCGTCTTCCCGCCCTTTCCCCCCACTATGATGGACAGCTGACTCGAGGAACCCCGGGGCCCGTCGGCGCCGGTAAACACACACATGGTCACTGTAGACATCTCTTCTGGCCCTTCACGCAGTTGTAGTGTAGGAAAAGCACTATACATTTACCCAACGAGGTAGCACTTACTGATTAGCCAGTAGAAAGTACTCCAGTTGAGTAGAGGTATTGCACAAAACGGCGGTGGCATCTTCGTGGGTAAATATGCAGGGCAGGATTCTTTCTGGCACGATGCTCCTGTCACAAAAATTAAACCTCAACAGGAAGCACTTACAGATATAAATAAAGCAGGTGCCCGAGTTGAAGCTCAAATTCAGTAACGCATTCATCAGCACAATACATTCGGGAGCTAGGTCGAGGCTGGGCAGGTGTGCTGTTCTCCCCATATCTACCGTCAACAATTAGCTGTGATCCTGGATAGAGCTGTGCATCCATGACTTGCTCGAGCGCAATCCCCGTGTGGTTCCTGACTCCAGGAGGTTCTGTCTCCTCATCTGCTGCTCTGATCGGTCTCTGGCCCTTTATAAACAAGAGGCATGTGAACTGCATGGAAGCCACGCCCGTTTGGCCCCGCCCCACACACCAGCGGTGGGCATCGTCTTCCCGCCCTTTCCCCCCACTATGATGGACAGCTGACTCGAGGAACCCCGGGGCCCGTCGGCGCCGGTAAACACACACATGGTCACTGTAGACAACTCTCCGCCACTATGATGGACAGCTGACTCGAGGAACCCCGGGGCCCGTCGGCGCCGGTAAACACACACATGGTCACTGTAGACAACTCTCCGCCACTATGATGGACAGCTGACTCGAGGAACCCCGGGGCCCGTCGGCGCCGGTAAAGACACACATGGTCACTGTAGACAACTCTTCTGGCCCTTTACGCAGTTGTAGTGTAGGAAAAGCACTATACATTTACCCAACGAGGTAGCACTTACTGATTAGCCAGTAGAAAGTACTCCAGTTGAGTAGAGGTATTGCACAAAACGGCGGTGGCATCTTCGTGGGTAAATATGCTGGGCAGGATTCATTCTGGCACGATGCTCCTGTCACAAAAATTAAACCTCAACAGGAAGCACTTACAGATATAAATAAAGCAGGTGCCCGAGTTGAAGCTCAAATTCAGTAACGCATTCATCAGCACAATACATTCGGGAGCTAGGTCGAGGCTGGGCAGGTGTGCTGTTCTCCCCATATCTACCGTCAACAATTAGCTGTGATCCTGGATAGAGCTGTGCATCCATGACTTGCTCGAGCGCAATCCCCGTGTGGTTCCTGACTCCAGGAGGTTCTGTCTCCTCATCTGCTGCTCTGATCGGTCTCTGGCCCTTTATAAACAAGAGGCATGTGAACTGCATGGAAGCCACGCCCGTTTGGCCCCGCCCCACACACCAGCGGTGGGCATCGTCTTCCCGCCCTTTCCCCCCACTATGATGGACAGCTGACTCGAGGAACCCCGGGGCCCGTCGGCGCCGGTAAACACACACATGGTCACTGTAGACATCTCTTCTGGCCCTTCACGCAGTTGTAGTGTAGGAAAAGCACTATACATTTACCCAACGAGGTAGCACTTACTGATTAGCCAGTAGAAAGTACTCCAGTTGAGTAGAGGTATTGCACAAAACGGCGGTGGCATCTTCGTGGGTAAATATGCAGGGCAGGATTCTTTCTGGCACGATGCTCCTGTCACAAAAATTAAACCTCAACAGGAAGCACTTACAGATATAAATAAAGCAGGTGCCCGAGTTGAAGCACAAATTCAGTAACGCATTCATCAGCACAATACATTCGGGAGCTAGGTCGAGGCTGGGCAGGTGTGCTGTTCTCCCCATATCTACCGTCAACAATTAGCTGTGATCCTGGATAGAGCTGTGCATCCATGACTTGCTCGAGCGCAATCCCCGTGTGGTTCCTGACTCCAGGAGGTTCTGTCTCCTCATCTGCTGCTCTGATCGGTCTCTGGCCCTTTATAAACAAGAGGCATGTGAACTGCATGGAAGCCACGCCCGTTTGGCCCCGCCCCACACACCAGCGGTGGGCATCGTCTTCCCGCCCTTTCCCCCCACTATGATGGACAGCTGACTCGAGGAACCCCGGGGCCCGTCGGCGCCGGTAAACACACACATGGTCACTGTAGACAACTCTCCGCCACTATGATGGACAGCTGACTCGAGGAACCCCGGGGCCCGTCGGCGCCCGTAAAGACACACATGGTCACTGTAGACAACTCTTCTGGCCCTTTACGCAGTTGTAGTGTAGGAAAAGCACTATATATTTACCCAACGAGGTAGCACTTACTGATTAGCCAGTAGAAAGTACTCCAGTTGAGTAGAGGTATTGCACAAAACGGCGGTGGCATCTTCGTGGGTAAATATGCTGGGCAGGATTCATTCTGGCACGATGCTCCTGTCACAAAAATTAAACCTCAACAGGAAGCACTTACAGATATAAATAAAGCAGGTGCCCGAGTTGAAGCTCAAATTCAGTAACGCATTCATCAGCACAATACATTCGGGAGCTAGGTCGAGGCTGGGCAGGTGTGCTGTTCTCCCCATATCTACCGTCAACAATTAGCTGTGATCCTGGATAGAGCTGTGCATCCATGACTTGCTCGAGCGCAATCCCCGTGTGGTTCCTGACTCCAGGAGGTTCTGTCTCCTCATCTGCTGCTCTGATCGGTCTCTGGCCCTTTATAAACAAGAGGCATGTGAACTGCATGGAAGCCACGCCCGTTTGGCCCCGCCCCACACACCAGCGGTGGGCATCGTCTTCCCGCCCTTTCCCCCCACTATGATGGACAGCTGACTCGAGGAACCCCGGGGCCCGTCGGCGCCGGTAAACACACACATGGTCACTGTAGACATCTCTTCTGGCCCTTCACGCAGTTGTAGTGTAGGAAAAGCACTATACATTTACCCAACGAGGTAGCACTTACTGATTAGCCAGTAGAAAGTACTCCAGTTGAGTAGAGGTATTGCACAAAACGGCGGTGGCATCTTCGTGGGTAAATATGCAGGGCAGGATTCATTCTGGCACGATGCTCCTGTCACAAAAATTAAACCTCAACAGGAAGCACTTACAGATATAAATAAAGCAGGTGCCCGAGTTGAAGCTCAAATTCAGTAACGCATTCATCAGCACAATACATTCGGGAGCTAGGTCGAGGCTGGGCAGGTGTGCTGTTCTCCCCATATCTACCGTCAACAATTAGCTGTGATCCTGGATAGAGCTGTGCATCCATGACTTGCTCGAGCGCAATCCCCGTGTGGTTCCTGACTCCAGGAGGTTCTGTCTCCTCATCTGCTGCTCTGATCGGTCTCTGGCCCTTTATAAACAAGAGGCATGTGAACTGCATGGAAGCCACGCCCGTTTGGCCCCGCCCCACACACCAGCGGTGGGCATCGTCTTCCCGCCCTTTCCCCCCACTATGATGGACAGCTGACTCGAGGAACCCCGGGGCCCGTCGGCGCCGGTAAACACACACATGGTCACTGTAGACATCTCTTCTGGCCCTTCACGCAGTTGTAGTGTAGGAAAAGCACTATACATTTACCCAACGAGGTAGCACTTACTGATTAGCCAGTAGAAAGTACTCCAGTTGAGTAGAGGTATTGCACAAAACGGCGGTGGCATCTTCGTGGGTAAATATGCAGGGCAGGATTCTTTCTGGCACGATGCTCCTGTCACAAAAATTAAACCTCAACAGGAAGCACTTACAGATATAAATAAAGCAGGTGCCCGAGTTGAAGCTCAAATTCAGTAACGCATTCATCAGCACAATACATTCGGGAGCTAGGTCGAGGCTGGGCAGGTGTGCTGTTCTCCCCATATCTACCGTCAACAATTAGCTGTGATCCTGGATAGAGCTGTGCATCCATGACTTGCTCGAGCGCAATCCCCGTGTGGTTCCTGACTCCAGGAGGTTCTGTCTCCTCATCTGCTGCTCTGATCGGTCTCTGGCCCTTTATAAACAAGAGGCATGTGAACTGCATGGAAGCCACGCCCGTTTGGCCCCGCCCCACACACCAGCGGTGGGCATCGTCTTCCCGCCCTTTCCCCCCACTATGATGGACAGCTGACTCGAGGAACCCCGGGGCCCGTCGGCGCCGGTAAAGACACACATGGTCACTGTAGACAACTCTTCTGGCCCTTTACGCAGTTGTAGTGTAGGAAAAGCACTATACATTTACCCAACGAGGTAGCACTTACTGATTAGCCAGTAGAAAGTACTCCAGTTGAGTAGAGGTATTGCACAAAACGGCGGTGGCATCTTCGTGGGTAAATATGCTGGGCAGGATTCATTCTGGCACGATGCTCCTGTCACAAAAATTAAACCTCAACAGGAAGCACTTACAGATATAAATAAAGCAGGTGCCCGAGTTGAAGCTCAAATTCAGTAACGCATTCATCAGCACAATACATTCGGGAGCTAGGTCGAGGCTGGGCAGGTGTGCTGTTCTCCCCATATCTACCGTCAACAATTAGCTGTGATCCTGGATAGAGCTGTGCATCCATGACTTGCTCGAGCGCAATCCCCGTGTGGTTCCTGACTCCAGGAGGTTCTGTCTCCTCATCTGCTGCTCTGATCGGTCTCTGGCCCTTTATAAACAAGAGGCATGTGAACTGCATGGAAGCCACGCCCGTTTGGCCCCGCCCCACACACCAGCGGTGGGCATCGTCTTCCCGCCCTTTCCCCCCACTATGATGGACAGCTGACTCGAGGAACCCCGGGGCCCGTCGGCGCCGGTAAAGACACACATGGTCACTGTAGACATCTCTTCTGGCCCTTCACGCAGTTGTAGTGTAGGAAAAGCACTATACATTTACCCAACGAGGTAGCACTTACTGATTAGCCAGTAGAAAGTACTCCAGTTGAGTAGAGGTATTGCACAAAACGGCGGTGGCATCTTCGTGGGTAAATATGCAGGGCAGGATTCATTCTGGCACGATGCTCCTGTCACAAAAATTAAACCTCAACAGGAAGCACTTACAGATATAAATAAAGCAGGTGCCCGAGTTGAAGCTCAAATTCAGTAACGCATTCATCAGCACAATACATTCGGGAGCTAGGTCGAGGCTGGGCAGGTGTGCTGTTCTCCCCATATCTACCGTCAACAATTAGCTGTGATCCTGGATAGAGCTGTGCATCCATGACTTGCTCGAGCGCAATCCCCGTGTGGTTCCTGACTCCAGGAGGTTCTGTCTCCTCATCTGCTGCTCTGATCGGTCTCTGGCCCTTTATAAACAAGAGGCATGTGAACTGCATGGAAGCCACGCCCGTTTGGCCCCGCCCCACACACCAGCGGTGGGCATCGTCTTCCCGCCCTTTCCCCCCACTATGATGGACAGCTGACTCGAGGAACCCCGGGGCCCGTCGGCGCCGGTAAAGACACACATGGTCACTGTAGACATCTCTTCTGGCCCTTCACGCAGTTGTAGTGTAGGAAAAGCACTATACATTTACCCAACGAGGTAGCACTTACTGATTAGCCAGTAGAAAGTACTCCAGTTGAGTAGAGGTATTGCACAAAACGGCGGTGGCATCTTCGTGGGTAAATATGCAGGGCAGGATTCATTCTGGCACGATGCTCCTGTCACAAAAATTAAACCTCAACAGGAAGCACTTACAGATATAAATAAAGCAGGTGCCCGAGTTGAAGCTCAAATTCAGTAACGCATTCATCAGCACAATACATTCGGGAGCTAGGTCGAGGCTGGGCAGGTGTGCTGTTCTCCCCATATCTACCGTCAACAATTAGCTGTGATCCTGGATAGAGCTGTGCATCCATGACTTGCTCGAGCGCAATCCCCGTGTGGTTCCTGACTCCAGGAGGTTCTGTCTCCTCATCTGCTGCTCTGATCGGTCTCTGGCCCTTTATAAACAAGAGGCATGTGAACTGCATGGAAGCCACGCCCGTTTGGCCCCGCCCCACACACCAGCGGTGGGCATCGTCTTCCCGCCCTTTCCCCCCACTATGATGGACAGCTGACTCGAGGAACCCCGGGGCCCGTCGGCGCCGGTAAACACACACATGGTCACTGTAGACATCTCTTCTGGCCCTTCACGCAGTTGTAGTGTAGGAAAAGCACTATACATTTACCCAACGAGGTAGCACTTACTGATTAGCCAGTAGAAAGTACTCCAGTTGAGTAGAGGTATTGCACAAAACGGCGGTGGCATCTTCGTGGGTAAATATGCAGGGCAGGATTCTTTCTGGCACGATGCTCCTGTCACAAAAATTAAACCTCAACAGGAAGCACTTACAGATATAAATAAAGCAGGTGCCCGAGTTGAAGCTCAAATTCAGTAACGCATTCATCAGCACAATACATTCGGGAGCTAGGTCGAGGCTGGGCAGGTGTGCTGTTCTCCCCATATCTACCGTCAACAATTAGCTGTGATCCTGGATAGAGCTGTGCATCCATGACTTGCTCGAGCGCAATCCCCGTGTGGTTCCTGACTCCAGGAGGTTCTGTCTCCTCATCTGCTGCTCTGATCGGTCTCTGGCCCTTTATAAACAAGAGGCATGTGAACTGCATGGAAGCCACGCCCGTTTGGCCCCGCCCCACACACCAGCGGTGGGCATCGTCTTCCCGCCCTTTCCCCCCACTATGATGGACAGCTGACTCGAGGAACCCCGGGGCCCGTCGGCGCCGGTAAACACACACATGGTCACTGTAGACAACTCTCCGCCACTATGATGGACAGCTGACTCGAGGAACCCCGGGGCCCGTCGGCGCCGGTAAACACACACATGGTCACTGTAGACAACTCTCCGCCACTATGATGGACAGCTGACTCGAGGAACCCCGGGGCCCGTCGGCGCCCGTAAAGACACACATGGTCACTGTAGACAACTCTTCTGGCCCTTTACGCAGTTGTAGTGTAGGAAAAGCACTATATATTTACCCAACGAGGTAGCACTTACTGATTAGCCAGTAGAAAGTACTCCAGTTGAGTAGAGGTATTGCACAAAACGGCGGTGGCATCTTCGTGGGTAAATATGCTGGGCAGGATTCATTCTGGCACGATGCTCCTGTCACAAAAATTAAACCTCAACAGGAAGCACTTACAGATATAAATAAAGCAGGTGCCCGAGTTGAAGCTCAAATTCAGTAACGCATTCATCAGCACAATACATTCGGGAGCTAGGTCGAGGCTGGGCAGGTGTGCTGTTCTCCCCATATCTACCGTCAACAATTAGCTGTGATCCTGGATAGAGCTGTGCATCCATGACTTGCTCGAGCGCAATCCCCGTGTGGTTCCTGACTCCAGGAGGTTCTGTCTCCTCATCTGCTGCTCTGATCGGTCTCTGGCCCTTTATAAACAAGAGGCATGTGAACTGCATGGAAGCCACGCCCGTTTGGCCCCGCCCCACACACCAGCGGTGGGCATCGTCTTCCCGCCCTTTCCCCCCACTATGATGGACAGCTGACTCGAGGAACCCCGGGGCCCGTCGGCGCCGGTAAAGACACACATGGTCACTGTAGACATCTCTTCTGGCCCTTCACGCAGTTGTAGTGTAGGAAAAGCACTATACATTTACCCAACGAGGTAGCACTTACTGATTAGCCAGTAGAAAGTACTCCAGTTGAGTAGAGGTATTGCACAAAACGGCGGTGGCATCTTCGTGGGTAAATATGCAGGGCAGGATTCATTCTGGCACGATGCTCCTGTCACAAAAATTAAACCTCAACAGGAAGCACTTACAGATATAAATAAAGCAGGTGCCCGAGTTGAAGCTCAAATTCAGTAACGCATTCATCAGCACAATACATTCGGGAGCTAGGTCGAGGCTGGGCAGGTGTGCTGTTCTCCCCATATCTACCGTCAACAATTAGCTGTGATCCTGGATAGAGCTGTGCATCCATGACTTGCTCGAGCGCAATCCCCGTGTGGTTCCTGACTCCAGGAGGTTCTGTCTCCTCATCTGCTGCTCTGATCGGTCTCTGGCCCTTTATAAACAAGAGGCATGTGAACTGCATGGAAGCCACGCCCGTTTGGCCCCGCCCCACACACCAGCGGTGGGCATCGTCTTCCCGCCCTTTCCCCCCACTATGATGGACAGCTGACTCGAGGAACCCCGGGGCCCGTCGGCGCCGGTAAACACACACATGGTCACTGTAGACATCTCTTCTGGCCCTTCACGCAGTTGTAGTGTAGGAAAAGCACTATACATTTACCCAACGAGGTAGCACTTACTGATTAGCCAGTAGAAAGTACTCCAGTTGAGTAGAGGTATTGCACAAAACGGCGGTGGCATCTTCGTGGGTAAATATGCAGGGCAGGATTCTTTCTGGCACGATGCTCCTGTCACAAAAATTAAACCTCAACAGGAAGCACTTACAGATATAAATAAAGCAGGTGCCCGAGTTGAAGCTCAAATTCAGTAACGCATTCATCAGCACAATACATTCGGGAGCTAGGTCGAGGCTGGGCAGGTGTGCTGTTCTCCCCATATCTACCGTCAACAATTAGCTGTGATCCTGGATAGAGCTGTGCATCCATGACTTGCTCGAGCGCAATCCCCGTGTGGTTCCTGACTCCAGGAGGTTCTGTCTCCTCATCTGCTGCTCTGATCGGTCTCTGGCCCTTTATAAACAAGAGGCATGTGAACTGCATGGAAGCCACGCCCGTTTGGCCCCGCCCCACACACCAGCGGTGGGCATCGTCTTCCCGCCCTTTCCCCCCACTATGATGGACAGCTGACTCGAGGAACCCCGGGGCCCGTCGGCGCCGGTAAACACACACATGGTCACTGTAGACAACTCTCCGCCACTATGATGGACAGCTGACTCGAGGAACCCCGGGGCCCGTCGGCGCCCGTAAAGACACACATGGTCACTGTAGACAACTCTTCTGGCCCTTTACGCAGTTGTAGTGTAGGAAAAGCACTATATATTTACCCAACGAGGTAGCACTTACTGATTAGCCAGTAGAAAGTACTCCAGTTGAGTAGAGGTATTGCACAAAACGGCGGTGGCATCTTCGTGGGTAAATATGCTGGGCAGGATTCATTCTGGCACGATGCTCCTGTCACAAAAATTAAACCTCAACAGGAAGCACTTACAGATATAAATAAAGCAGGTGCCCGAGTTGAAGCTCAAATTCAGTAACGCATTCATCAGCACAATACATTCGGGAGCTAGGTCGAGGCTGGGCAGGTGTGCTGTTCTCCCCATATCTACCGTCAACAATTAGCTGTGATCCTGGATAGAGCTGTGCATCCATGACTTGCTCGAGCGCAATCCCCGTGTGGTTCCTGACTCCAGGAGGTTCTGTCTCCTCATCTGCTGCTCTGATCGGTCTCTGGCCCTTTATAAACAAGAGGCATGTGAACTGCATGGAAGCCACGCCCGTTTGGCCCCGCCCCACACACCAGCGGTGGGCATCGTCTTCCCGCCCTTTCCCCCCACTATGATGGACAGCTGACTCGAGGAACCCCGGGGCCCGTCGGCGCCGGTAAACACACACATGGTCACTGTAGACATCTCTTCTGGCCCTTCACGCAGTTGTAGTGTAGGAAAAGCACTATACATTTACCCAACGAGGTAGCACTTACTGATTAGCCAGTAGAAAGTACTCCAGTTGAGTAGAGGTATTGCACAAAACGGCGGTGGCATCTTCGTGGGTAAATATGCAGGGCAGGATTCATTCTGGCACGATGCTCCTGTCACAAAAATTAAACCTCAACAGGAAGCACTTACAGATATAAATAAAGCAGGTGCCCGAGTTGAAGCTCAAATTCAGTAACGCATTCATCAGCACAATACATTCGGGAGCTAGGTCGAGGCTGGGCAGGTGTGCTGTTCTCCCCATATCTACCGTCAACAATTAGCTGTGATCCTGGATAGAGCTGTGCATCCATGACTTGCTCGAGCGCAATCCCCGTGTGGTTCCTGACTCCAGGAGGTTCTGTCTCCTCATCTGCTGCTCTGATCGGTCTCTGGCCCTTTATAAACAAGAGGCATGTGAACTGCATGGAAGCCACGCCCGTTTGGCCCCGCCCCACACACCAGCGGTGGGCATCGTCTTCCCGCCCTTTCCCCCCACTATGATGGACAGCTGACTCGAGGAACCCCGGGGCCCGTCGGCGCCGGTAAACACACACATGGTCACTGTAGACATCTCTTCTGGCCCTTCACGCAGTTGTAGTGTAGGAAAAGCACTATACATTTACCCAACGAGGTAGCACTTACTGATTAGCCAGTAGAAAGTACTCCAGTTGAGTAGAGGTATTGCACAAAACGGCGGTGGCATCTTCGTGGGTAAATATGCAGGGCAGGATTCTTTCTGGCACGATGCTCCTGTCACAAAAATTAAACCTCAACAGGAAGCACTTACAGATATAAATAAAGCAGGTGCCCGAGTTGAAGCTCAAATTCAGTAACGCATTCATCAGCACAATACATTCGGGAGCTAGGTCGAGGCTGGGCAGGTGTGCTGTTCTCCCCATATCTACCGTCAACAATTAGCTGTGATCCTGGATAGAGCTGTGCATCCATGACTTGCTCGAGCGCAATCCCCGTGTGGTTCCTGACTCCAGGAGGTTCTGTCTCCTCATCTGCTGCTCTGATCGGTCTCTGGCCCTTTATAAACAAGAGGCATGTGAACTGCATGGAAGCCACGCCCGTTTGGCCCCGCCCCACACACCAGCGGTGGGCATCGTCTTCCCGCCCTTTCCCCCCACTATGATGGACAGCTGACTCGAGGAACCCCGGGGCCCGTCGGCGCCGGTAAAGACACACATGGTCACTGTAGACATCTCTTCTGGCCCTTTACGCAGTTGTAGTGTAGGAAAAGCACTATACATTTACCCAACGAGGTAGCACTTACTGATTAGCCAGTAGAAAGTACTCCAGTTGAGTAGAGGTATTGCACAAAACGGCGGTGGCATCTTCGTGGGTAAATATGCTGGGCAGGATTCATTCTGGCACGATGCTCCTGTCACAAAAATTAAACCTCAACAGGAAGCACTTACAGATATAAATAAAGCAGGTGCCCGAGTTGAAGCTCAAATTCAGTAACGCATTCATCAGCACAATACATTCGGGAGCTAGGTCGAGGCTGGGCAGGTGTGCTGTTCTCCCCATATCTACCGTCAACAATTAGCTGTGATCCTGGATAGAGCTGTGCATCCATGACTTGCTCGAGCGCAATCCCCGTGTGGTTCCTGACTCCAGGAGGTTCTGTCTCCTCATCTGCTGCTCTGATCGGTCTCTGGCCCTTTATAAACAAGAGGCATGTGAACTGCATGGAAGCCACGCCCGTTTGGCCCCGCCCCACACACCAGCGGTGGGCATCGTCTTCCCGCCCTTTCCCCCCACTATGATGGACAGCTGACTCGAGGAACCCCGGGGCCCGTCGGCGCCGGTAAAGACACACATGGTCACTGTAGACATCTCTTCTGGCCCTTCACGCAGTTGTAGTGTAGGAAAAGCACTATACATTTACCCAACGAGGTAGCACTTACTGATTAGCCAGTAGAAAGTACTCCAGTTGAGTAGAGGTATTGCACAAAACGGCGGTGGCATCTTCGTGGGTAAATATGCAGGGCAGGATTCATTCTGGCACGATGCTCCTGTCACAAAAATTAAACCTCAACAGGAAGCACTTACAGATATAAATAAAGCAGGTGCCCGAGTTGAAGCTCAAATTCAGTAACGCATTCATCAGCACAATACATTCGGGAGCTAGGTCGAGGCTGGGCAGGTGTGCTGTTCTCCCCATATCTACCGTCAACAATTAGCTGTGATCCTGGATAGAGCTGTGCATCCATGACTTGCTCGAGCGCAATCCCCGTGTGGTTCCTGACTCCAGGAGGTTCTGTCTCCTCATCTGCTGCTCTGATCGGTCTCTGGCCCTTTATAAACAAGAGGCATGTGAACTGCATGGAAGCCACGCCCGTTTGGCCCCGCCCCACACACCAGCGGTGGGCATCGTCTTCCCGCCCTTTCCCCCCACTATGATGGACAGCTGACTCGAGGAACCCGGGGCCCGTCGGCGCCGGTAAAGACACACATGGTCACTGTAGACATCTCTTCTGGCCCTTCACGCAGTTGTAGTGTAGGAAAAGCACTATACATTTACCCAACGAGGTAGCACTTACTGATTAGCCAGTAGAAAGTACTCCAGTTGAGTAGAGGTATTGCACAAAACGGCGGTGGCATCTTCGTGGGTAAATATGAGGGCAGGATTCATTCTGGCACGATGCTCCTGTCACAAAAATTAAACCTCAACAGGAAGCACTTACAGATATAAATAAAGCAGGTGCCCGAGTTGAAGCTCAAATTCAGTAACGCATTCATCAGCACAATACATTCGGGAGCTAGGTCGAGGCTGGGCAGGTGTGCTGTTCTCCCCATATCTACCGTCAACAATTAGCTGTGATCCTGGATAGAGCTGTGCATCCATGACTTGCTCGAGCGCAATCCCCGTGTGGTTCCTGACTCCAGGAGGTTTCTGTCTCCTCATCTGCTGCTCTGATCGGTCTCTGGCCCTTTATAAACAAGAGGCATGTGAACTGCATGGAAGCCACGCCCGTTTGGCCCCGCCCCACACACCAGCGGTGGGCATCGTCTTCCCGCCCTTTCCCCCACTATGATGGACAGCTGACTCGAGGAACCCGGGCCCGTCGGCGCCGGTAAACACACACATGGTCACTGTAGACATCTCTTCTGGCCCTTCACGCAGTTGTAGTGTAGGAAAAGCACTATACATTTACCCAACGAGGTAGCACTTACTGATTAGCCAGTAGAAAGTACTCCAGTTGAGTAGAGGTATTGCACAAAACGGCGGTGGCATCTTCGTGGGTAAATATGCAGGGCAGGATTCTTTCTGGCACGATGCTCCTGTCACAAAAATTAAACCTCAACAGGAAGCACTTACAGATATAAATAAAGCAGGTGCCCGAGTTGAAGCTCAAATTCAGTAACGCATTCATCAGCACAATACATTCGGGAGCTAGGTCGAGGCTGGGCAGGTGTGCTGTTCTCCCCATATCTACCGTCAACAATTAGCTGTGATCCTGGATAGAGCTGTGCATCCATGACTTGCTCGAGCGCAATCCCCGTGTGGTTCCTGACTCCAGGAGGTTCTGTCTCCTCATCTGCTGCTCTGATCGGTCTCTGGCCCTTTATAAACAAGAGGCATGTGAACTGCATGGAAGCCACGCCCGTTTGGCCCCGCCCCACACACCAGCGGTGGGCATCGTCTTCCGCCTTTCCCCCACTATGATGGACAGCTGACTCGAGGAACCCCGGGGCCCGTCGGCGCCGGTAAACACACACATGGTCACTGTAGACAACTCTCCGCCACTATGATGGACAGCTGACTCGAGGAACCCCGGGGCCCGTCGGCGCTGGTAAACACACACATGGTCACTGTAGACAACTCTCCGCCACTATGATGGACAGCTGACTCGAGGAACCCCGGGGCCCGTCGGCGCCGGTAAAGACACACATGGTCACTGTAGACAACTCTTCTGGCCCTTTACGCAGTTGTAGTGTAGGAAAAGCACTATACATTTACCCAACGAGGTAGCACTTACTGATTAGCCAGTAGAAAGTACTCCAGTTGAGTAGAGGTATTGCACAAAACGGCGGTGGCATCTTCGTGGGTAAATATGCTGGGCAGGATTCATTCTGGCACGATGCTCCTGTCACAAAAATTAAACCTCAACAGGAAGCACTTACAGATATAAATAAAGCAGGTGCCCGAGTTGAAGCTCAAATTCAGTAACGCATTCATCAGCACAATACATTCGGG